>NW_027669097.1:0-117934 GCF_964194185.1 Rhinolophus hipposideros | reverse complement strand
CTAGGGGTGGTGTGAAGAATCTCTAATAAATGGCATTATATGAAATTTTCATTCTTTGGGTTGATGCTTTCTACATGATTAAGGTCAGAAGGTGATTTTGCAGATTACCTATCATTAAATTTGTTTTTTTTTTATTCTTCTTTTGCAGATTCCTGTAGAGCTAGATATATTTGAATAAAGGCATAAAGAGGATAAATGAAATGATGTCAGAAAATACTGTAAAACAAGCAACCATCCTATTTTAATCAGAATAAAAAATAAAACATCCTAATGACAACATGTTCTATCAGTTCCTATATAGCAAATGAAGAGATCACACTGTCAATTTTCTACAACTAGGTAGGGTTTATGTCCTTTTTATAAGAGTTATGAATCAATCAAGTAACTGGGATAATTACAGAAAAACATATAACTATCACTTGTGGTATAATAATGTACACTGATTATAGAGTTCCTTTGCTTTCTAAACTTCTTTATTGCTTATAAAACTAAAAACATAGCTCTAGTATGAAAAAGCAGTGGTTAACAGAATATGTGAAAAGGAAACAAAAAATTATATCCATGTAGGATGAGTTACCCATGGATATACCAAGAAACTCAACATTCAGAGGAAAAAAACGTGTCTTCCCTATTGACCTGCTGTTCTTCTCTCTCCATCTGATAATGTCCTAGTCACTCTTCTCATGTCCCATTGAAATGCTAGTGCACATTCTGGAAACCTAGGAATCATCTTAGTTTTCTCACTCCCCACTAACTTTTTACATTCAATCATCACTAAATTGTATTAACCATAACACTCTCCAGGCTCTGCTTTATTTTTCCACAGCCACTGTCCTAGTCAAACAGGGGCTCTTAGCAGATGGCTTTCACAGGGGGAAGAAATGAAACACCACCGACTCTTATTGTTGCTTCCTAAATGAATAGGATTTATTTTCAGCAAAACAAATGAGAAAGACATTAGCCAGCAAAGACCAACATGTTAAATTGAATAAATTAACCTTCCTGACTTTTTTTTCTTTCAAAATGGATGGGTGAAAAATATCACAATGGACTGATACTAGTCCAAGGAAGTAAAAGCTTCCTTTGTCTGCCACTTATTTTCATGTGCTTTTCTTCAATCTATCCTCTATGTGAGGGACCAGCAAACTCCAACCTGCCATCAATTTTTGTAAATAAAGCTTTACTGTAGCACAGTCTTGCCTATTCAGTTGGCCCACGACTGCTTTCACACCATGATGGCAGATTTGAGTAGGTATGACAGAGACCACATGGCCTAAAATCAGGCCCTTTACAGAATAAGCTTGCTGGTCCCTGCTTTATACCACAACCAGAGTGTCCGAATGCCGTCTCATCTTGTTCCTAGTCTGCTCAAAACTCTCCCATGATCCCTGCAGTAACCATTGCTGAGTCCCTGCCCACTTGCCATTTCTTCATCTTCATTCTCACTGGAGAACCACAATGCTGTGTGGATGTTTACTGTCCCAAGACACAAAGAACATGGCCTCTCTCCAGCTCCACAAAGAAAAATGATTATACTAAGCTAATCACAGTGACTGCTTTACCCCTAACTGCTGTGGGAACCAGCATGTGCTGAACCCTAGCCTGGAAATGTTAAGGGATATACTGGCAGCCTCTCAGTCTTCTTCCTATTTAAAAGAATCACATAGCTGAACATCACCGTTTATCAGGGAAACAGATATCAAAACCACAGAGCAATACCACCTCATTACTGTCAGATGGCTACCATCAAAATGGCACCATATAACAAATGTCGGCAAGGAAGTGGAGGAAAGGAAAAACAGAGCCTGCACTGTTTTTGGATTTGTAAATTGTTATATTCACTGGGGGAAACAGTATGGAGATTCCTCAAAATATCAGAAATAGAACTGCCATGAGATCTTGCAATTCTACTTCTGGGTATTTGTCCAACGAAAACCAAAACAGTAATTTGAAAAGACATCTGCACCTCTATGTTCACTGCAGCAGTATATATAATAGCCAGGATATGGAAGCAACATAGGCGTCCTTCGATAGATGAATGCATAAAGAGGATTTGATATGTGTGTGAGGTGTGTGTGTGTGTGTGTGTGTGTGTGTGTGTGTGTATACAGTAATACTATAACTGATATTAGAATAATTAACTCATCCTTAATATAACTGATATAATAATAACTCATCCATAAAAGATGAAATCTTGCCCTTTGTAACAATGTGGAAGTTCCTAGAGGTATTATGTTAAGTGAAAGAAGACAGAAAAAGACAAATACCTTATGATGTCATTTATATGTGGAACCTAGAAAAGCAAAACAAACAAAACAGAAACAGACCCATAGCTACAAAAAAGCAACCTGATTGTTCCCAGATGAAAGGGAGTTGAAGAGATGAACGAAAAAGAAAGTGAATGAGAAGTACAAACTTCCAGTGATGAAATATCTAAGCCACAGGGATGTAGTTAACAGCACAGGGAAAATATCAATAATATTACAGTCACTTTGAAGGGTGATAGATGCTTACTAGACATATTGTGGTGATAACCTCGCAAGGTATATCAATGTCAAATCACTATGTTGTACACCTGAACTGATATAATGTGGTATGCCAACTATATAACACAGAAATGCAGTCCTTCAGCCTTTGGATATTGTCCTGTGAGAATATGATGCTTGGAGCCGTTGCTAATTAACCAGCCAGCAAATGAGACTTAAACAAAACACTGACAACCTCACAACTGAAACAGGGACAACAACAGGCAACTCATGGCATCACAGAACCACCAAAACCATCCTGGTGCCTCCTGTTGTAACCACTGTTAATTAGGTCACCTATTACCTGCAGCTAAACTATTCTAACTGATATATTTCCCAAGGCCTACAGGATAAGAGCAACTCCCTTCTCTAGAACTAAAGACTTTCCTAAGCTCGCCTTACCTAGGTGTTCACCACCTTCTCAACCATTCCCACAGCACGCTTTTTATACCATCAAAACTGAACTGCTTGTAAATCCTTCAAAGTTCACTGTGTATCTTAGCCTATGTCTGCAGTTCCTTCTGCCAAACCTGTAATCTTGATTATTGTTTCCCCTGCCCAACACGGTCCTGCCTCTTTATCTGGCCAACTCACACTCACACTGCATACTTCCCTTAAATCCTACCCAGGTTTTTACAACCGAAATCATCATCATGGACATAAAGTGTCTGGCCCACGAGATCTGACAATTAGGTTCACGAAGTCATCCTAGAAAAAGTGCTGCATACCTCATTGCTGAATGTCACTATGGTCACATTCTAAGTACTCCCCTTGGGAAGCTGTGCACCGATGCCAGTGCCTAGTCCACCCTTCAAAGCAATTTTGGAACTCTTTTTCTGGAATGGCCATCAGAGCTGTTGTTGTATTACTCTTGATGTCCCGAATGTCATCAAAATGTCTTTCTTTCAGTATTTCCTTAATCTTCGGGTAAAGAAAGAAGTCATTGGGGACCAGATCAGGTGAGTAGGGTGAGTATATCAATACAGTTATTTGTTTACTGGCTAAACACTCCCTCACAGACAGCGCCGTGTGAGCTGGTGCATTGTCGTGATGCAACAGCCATGAATAGTGGGCCAAAGGTTGAGGTTGTTTTCTTCTAACATTTTCATGCAGTCTTTTCAGAACTTCCAAAAACTAAACATGCTTAACTGTTTGTCCAGTTGGTACAAATTTATAATGAATAATCTCTCTGATATCAAAACAGGTTAGCAAAATTGTTTTGATTCTTGATTTGGACTGGAAGAACTTTTTTGGTCATGGAGAATTGGCTGACTTCCATTGTGCACTTTGATGCTTTATTTTAGAATCGTATTGGTATACCCAGGTTTCATCACCAGTGAAAACACGGCTCAAAACATTGTCTTGCCTCTCCAAAAGGTCTTGGCAACCTTTGACTCTCCTTTGCTTTTGTTCATCGGTGAGCCCCTTTGGATCTATTTTTGCACACACCTTTCTCATGCCAAGATTTTCAGTTAAAATTTTCCTAACTGTTTATGTATCGATGTTTACTTGGTCTGCTACGCTTCTCACAGTCAGCCAATGATTTTGACTCACAATTCAATGAATTTTTGCAATGTTTTCCTCAGTTCTGGTCAATTCTGGCCACCATGACGTCTCTTCATCAGTGACACAATCTTTCCCCTCAGAAAAATGTTTAATCCATTTGTTCATGGCCGTTTTCTTCATGACATTATCCCCATGAACCTGGACTAACATGTTCCTGATTTCACTTCCACTCTTGCCAAGTTTAACAAGAAATTTAATGTTTGATCATAGCTCTGATTCAAGCTCACACAGCCTCGCAATGGCACACAAAAACATGCAACAACAACGAGCAAGACACTGCCACTCAGCAAGACACAGCCACACATCAACACAAACACAACTCTGAGACACTGATATACCAAGGTTATGAAACCTTACTGAGCTGTTTGTACAGTGCTGCCAATGTAAGCGCACGGTGGCAAGTTCTCAAACTTAATTGTCAGATCTGATACTACACACCGAATAACAAACAATAATGATAATTATAAGCTCTCAGTGGGCTCTGGCACCTAGTAAGCACTGTGTAAAGTATAATAAATAATAAAAATGACAATAATAAGAACACGCTCTTGGAGGTAGGGACTGTGGTTTTAAAATGCTTGTCTTCTACAACATCAAAATAACACTTAGTGCCTAAAAGACTCCTGATGGTTACACAGCAAATGGCTGCAGAGGCAAATAAATAAATAAATGAAAAGATCGCCCTTGAAAATTCTGTTTTAAGAAACCATAGAAATAAACCAGGGACAGCTCTAAAGTCTTAGGGGCACATTAAAGATCAAATTCCGTTTCATCTCTGTGTTTCCTATAACTTGCAAAACCACCGACACAAGTGCTTTGATAGAGGTCTACTAAGTTAAAGGGGTCCTCGGGCATTTCAGATTGCACAATGTGCCACATTCAGTGAGCAGAATAGCGTTTTTGTCATTGTGAAACTTTTCTGTACTTTTATTATAATCTTTTGAGTCCTAAGTTAGGCTATGGGAACATTTATTATGATTATCTTTTGACTAATGGCTACAGAGCATATTATTCTAGAGAAATTACACTGTCATGACAACTATCCAACTAACAGAAGAAAACATCTTCTAATGAGGTCAACATGTCTCACTCTGTTTTGACTTATGAGGAAAAAAGGTGATAATAGTGAGACCTTGTTGGCATATCCACATGGAAAATAATCCATGCTTCTCAACAAGGCACAGCTTTACTGACTTGTATCAGTAGATACGTTTTAAAAACAGTCTCACTGCGATTCCTTCACACTGGCTAAGTTTTGCAGCTCTTATTGTTTGCCATTTGTTTGTGGGACTAGGAAGGTATTGTTGAGTTCCTAGTTTTAGTTACATTATGGTGAGACAAACCACAATGTAATAACAAGAATTCAATCACTACATGTAATCCATTTGCTGTAAAATTTAAACAAATATTTATTTTTACAAGTCCAACTTATTGTCCAACTTATAAGGTGATTATAGAAGCAACATACAACATACTAATTTAAAAATCATTTTTCTTATTTATACAAATATCATATGGGATTGTAGGGGTCATGACTAGATAAATGAGTTTCTTTTCTCTCAGATTTTAAATTACCTACAATTAACTTTTATAATAATTCTGAATACTAGACTATGAAGAAAGACATTAACTAACAAAGAAAAAATATACATGCAATATACACATTTTTTTTAACAGCTCTTTCAATAGCAAAACTTTCTTAGTCTTACTGTATGTCTGGTAGGACCACAAAGAATACTTCACCATTAAGAGTCTTACCTCGACTGTTACTGTCAGAAGACGTTTTACATCTCCTTTGCTTTTTATAATCAGAAATTAGTTGGGCGTTGCTATGTATAAAAGAGGTGAGAATATTACTGTTTTAATACTGACAGGAAAACATTTATCAAAACATGGAATTCTTAGAGTATTTCAGGTAATGTCTGAGCTAATATAAAAACTTGAATTATCCCATACGCTTCAATTTTGTAAGTTCTAAAGACAAACAAATAAAGAAACAAAAACTCATAGACACAGACAACAGTTCAGTAGTTGTCAGAGAGTAAGTGGAAGACGGGATAGTAGAAAAGGGTAAAGGGGGTCAAACATATGGTGACAGAAGGAGAACTGACTCTGGGTGGTCAACACACAATGTGATATATAGACAATATATTAAAGAATTGTACGTTTGAAACCTATGTAATTTTACCCCTATTGTCACCCCTATGTCACCCCTATAAATTTAAGTTAAACCCCTATGTCACCCCTGTAAATTTAAGTTAAAAAAACCCATAGTAAGTTGCACAAAATGTTTCTTAAGCATGTGATTAAAGAAGACAAAAGAGCAAGGTGAACCAGTCATGCTGAGGGCACTACAGTTCAGTCAGTTAATTAGAATTAGCAGGGGCGAGAGCTGAGAACTCAGAAATCCTAGTTCTATAGCCCACAAGATCCGTTTTCGGGGAAGTCACCGCTGTTAGGCTCAGAGCTTTCCTCTACAAACCAAGCATCTCACTGCCTTATTTTACAGGTTGTCAGAGGATCAAATAGGTAATACAGCAAAATGGTAAGGCAATGGAATAAGTATTTTTGAGCTTTAGTTTTTGAAATTATTTTGGAATTCCAAATAAACCTAATGTGTGCTTTTCATAGGTTCTATTTAACATTCAAATGTTGCAGTTTACAGAAAATGTTTTTAATTTTGGTTATCAGCTACTCTCTTTATGGTTTGTAATTCAGTACATCTCAGCTATTATGTAATTTGTAATTAAATGCGTTTAGAAATATGTTACCTGAATAAGTCAGCTAACAAAACTGCCCCCTATTATTGTAGCTAATCACACCAGTGGCAGAAAAGTCACAGAAGTCAAAACCTGGCTTGGACTACTTCCGTCTCATGTCTACCTGCTGAAACTCTGACCTCTCAGATCTTTCTAACCTTCCTAGGCATCCCCAGTTGACTTGGAAGATAGAACACATGCACCCTTATGAGGCGTGGAAGGTGTGTGGCCATTCTATCACCAAGTAACCTCCTTTAGATCCAGAGCTTTCTGTTTACTGGCTTCCGTGTCAGGCAAAACTTTAAATACTCTGAAACCTGAGGGAGAGTCAAGTCACTGGCCAGATTTTCATTATTTTGGAAAACAGATCACTGAGCCTCATCTTAACTAAGGAATCACAGGCAAGTTAGTGTCTACTACTCTGGGAAAGGCGCATGGGAACTTCCAGGACCTAAGGAAAGATACTCCATGGGATAGCAAGTGGCCTTGGGGTACAGATCTGGTAACAGGAGAAAGGAAAGTCTGATCTTTTCCTGCAGCATTACTGGCACCTCTCTGACAGCTCAGAAAGTTCCAACTAACATGTGCCGGCAGAAGACACAACAAGACACTCAAAAGGGTAAGTCATCATGGTGTTTGGGCTAAGATGTGGGCCCCGCATAGTTTTTCAGTGTTGGGGAAGGCTGTGTGTGGCTAAAGCTAGAAGTCCAGACTCCCGGGACAGGGAGCTGGTGCTCTGGAATAGGAGCTAAGGATGTAATCGAGCATCTGCACGTCAAGTTAAAAATATCGCCACTTTGAAGTCCAAGTGTGGAAAACCATGGACACAGAGTTCTCGGGATCAGCAAGGGAACCTTGGAGCATAGGGAGTCATGACGACAGGACCGTTTCTATAGCAACCGTGCAGCAACACAATCGATGGAAACCAATGAATGACCAGAATGACCTTCCTTCCCTCTCCATCTAACTTGTGAAAGAGGATGGTCCCCCTTGGACTTAGGGAACACTCTGGCTTCTTGAAAAATTCAAGAGGGGAGCATAGCCATTAGCCTCCAGAAAATAGAGAATTTCCTGCTAAACTGTACATTTTACACCCCCAAATAACTAGTTGGAAAAGTCAGAGAAGAGACATTATTGGTACCTGACACACAGGGGTTATGCTTGGAATGAAACGGAGAACGTGGGGATCCCTAAAGATAAAGGTCTTCAAAGTTCTGGGATAAGGAATCTGTCCCTTTGCTACGTCTCACACGTCTGACTGTTTGTTTGTTTTCTGGCTGAGGATGTCTACTAACTCACTGACATTCCCCCCCTGCCTGACCTCAGTTAGGACGTCTCACCTGTTCCCTAAGCTGTTCCCTAAGAAGTAACAGTGAAAGTGTCTGGAAGCCCAGTTTGTTGATAACTAGCATTTCAATGTACACACTTACTCCGTCAAACCCTTAGATAAAGCATATTCTTCAGCGGTCCATCCAATGTCATCTTGAGCAAAGACATCTGCACCTGCCTGAAGCAGAAGCCGGAGTGTATTTGAGGACTTATTCTTTGCAGCAAGCATGAGGACTGTTCTGAAATAACGGAGAGACAACTTCACCCTTAGGAACTTAAATTACGTAAACAGCAACATTGAGAGACTTTACCAAGTTCAATATATTGCTTATCTGTAAAGAATTGACCATTTACATGCTTAAGTGTTCATCTTTGTAAATTATGTCCAAGGCTAAAATGAAGGGACATAAAAACAAAAAAAAAGCCTCTTGCCCCACTGGGTATTACCTAGAAGGTGCTAATTTAAAGTTCTCTAATAGCCAAGTAACTCTGCTGAGGTCACTTATCTGAAGTAGGTGAAGATTTCAATGAAGAATTTCCCGTTTCTTCCTTAGTCTTATATATGGTGCATCCAAATTCAGCTAGAAGTCAAGTAAGTTAAAGCTACTTGGCAGGCTCAAAACAATAATATTAGTACTAATTCTAGTAAACATTGTCATCGTTGAGTTAACGGTGCTCATAAGCATGTGCTGGGCACTGAATCACATGCCAGGTCATGACACACGACCGTACTTGAAGGAGATATTATTTCCCTCGTTTCCACATCGGGAAACATGTTTGGTGATGACAGTAATGTTCCCATGGTCACACACGTGACACATAGGAAAGCTGAGCATTGAAGCCAGTCCTGACTGAACTGAAAGCCCATCTCTTTTTTAATCACCCATCCATGACTTGTTTCATTAAAGAAGTTTATTCAGTTAATGTTGTCTTTCTCCCTTCTACCCATACCAATTAAAAATGATTTAAAAAAACCATCAAAATAGACTAGAAACGAAAAAGGATAAAAACTGAGGAATATCTGGTAGTAGTAATTCACAGTCACTTAGGGCAAACCCTATAACATCAGTATTCCTTGAAGAAAACAAATTAAAGCAGAGTCATCCAAACAACAAAATCAACTCCTATTTACGTTTAACGTGCATCTTTTAAGGAAACCTGAATACACAGTAGAGGTTAAAAAAAACTGTCAGAGAGACTAAATCCAATATTGTATCATAAACTAAGTTAGAGTCCATACTATACAAAACTAGTAAAGTTACTGTGAAAACCCTTTAGCTAATATAATACCATGTGACCAAAAACTGCAATGACAAATGACATCAGTCGATATCATAAATGAATATGAATCCTGCAGGATACGGTTCTTCCTGTTCACCAGGCAGAATAATTGCTTTTCTACCTAACTGACGATGTGCCGATATTTTTCACTTTGTAATTATAGGTTAATCCTCTTCTTATTTATTTAATCTTTCTGACTTGAGTAACTGTTACCGCTCTAAAACAGTTCTAAGTTAAAAAAAAAAAGAACAAACAAATGTACCTTTTCCACTTATCAACTGCATGTATGTTTGCATGTCTCTCGAGTAAAAATTCCACCATTTTCCAGCGGTCCTTATACGCAGCAAATAAAAGTGGTGTAAAATCAAACTGTAAAACAGAGAAAACAATTTATAGCTTAAAAAGCTAGATAGTTCTAAATTGAATTTGAAAACTCATAAAAGATCCTCTAAACTTGAACATACACTAGAGAAAGTAAATAAAAAGTAGCCCTCTGTGTTGTCGTCTGCTGCTCCTTCCCTTTAAAATATCCTCCTCCTTCCTCTCCAACAGATGGACTTCCACCTCATTCTCCAGAACTCCCTTCAAACACTGACGGTCCTGGTGCCAAGAACTTTGCTCCCATCACAATCTCTATCGCACTATACTGCAGTTATTTTATCGTTCCCCACCTGAACCCAGAGCTTTCTGAGGGCAGGGGCTATTCTTCATCCCTGTATCTCCAAGTTCGAAAACATAAATGTAAATGCTTTAAGTCGTTTCATTGAATTGATAACCTAAATAATTATTTCTGGGGTAGAGTTTGTTACATTATATTCCAAAGAATATGTACTTTAGCAGAAATTAATTACTGTGCCCCACTAGGAATATTCCAGAAAAATCACCGGTATTTGAGAAATATAAAACTGTGCTTTATATGGCTATTACTAAAGAAGTGTTTCAGGTCGCTTAATCCCGATTTGACAATACTTTTCTGTGGCAAACATGAACATTTGAAGTATCATAGAATTTCAGGGATACAGTTTGGAGAGCTTTCCAACAGAAGTGAAGGTTTTCTGCAGTTTATACAAACTTGCTTGCTTCTCTTCTATCCATGTTCTCAGGATCCCAGATGTCAACTTCAGGCTCTCCTGCTCCAAAAGGGTCACTAAGGAAATGGACTCTAAATTGAAAAGAGTTAGGCTTCAAATGACCTTTGATTGCTTATCACTAAATGGTCCATGGGTTTTCTCCCATTATAAGACGATGGGATTTTATCTTGGCTGTTGGTAAGTTCAATGTGAAATTTTATTCTCAGTTACAAGGATAATCTTGGGACCTCAATGCCTATCTACTTTTTGAAAAAATCTGTTTTTTATTCTGGTTCTATTTTAATTGCTACTTAAAATTATTTTATAGCTCAGGCAAAATATAACTCCGAAATAAAACATCATGGCTTATCAGTTAACGTTTTAATACTGATCTATATGGATGATTTTTAGCATCATGAAAGTGACTAAATCACTTGCATTTTTAAGGAACCACGTTGAGGAGGATGATAGAATACTGCCTGGAATATGCATAACATCTACAACTATAACCATCATTGACCTCATAAGACTTAAAGACATTTCAATGGGTATGATTCTTTATAGGACGTATAATGATAAAGGAAGTTTTTTGTTTTTTGTTTTTTGTTTTTTTAAAAGAAAAACAACTTAGGAATTCTAGCTTGAAAAACTCACTCTCATTCTAAGGTGATTAATACAGAATACGTATAATAAATCAATATAGACTGTCTTGAAAATCTTGAAGTGTTTATCAAAATATTCTATAAAACAGGAATCGCACACTCCAGTGCTTACGGAGGCAAAGAAGGTGACCCAAGTAAGTGAAGAACCCAGGTGGGGACAGTAGCACACTAGGGAACACATGTCTCATATAAGAGGCGCAGCCTCGCCACAGGACACCCAACTGTAGTCAGGGCTCAAGGGGACCAGGCTTGATTCTTTCAGAGAAGCTTGACATCCTTATTTCTTCATGAGTCTCCAAAACTTTCGATGTTCACTCAACATATGGAGGTAAACTAAACATATCAAGGAGCCATAATTAGTCTATGGCCCACTTGGGATGTTTTATCTGCTGTTTCCAAACGTTTGTGTATAATGTGAATATTTGTATGTAATATCTTTCTGTTTTTTAGTTATCATATGCTTCATTAAAAAACTGGGCCCCAACATGCAATAAAACTGTCATTTAGACTCATTACACCCACTTCAAGAATTTTTCCCATTCTTATTCAAACCATAATCTATTTGTATTCATTTTTCAGATTGTTAATCCAATGGACAATTACATTATAGGACTGCTGACACTAAATTATTGACACTTCCCATCTGTATTGCTACTAACTTCATGGGATTTCATGTTTAAACCTACCATCGTGATTATGCCACGGCTCTATGAATTTCACAGACATACTGAGAGAGTTTATCACACACTTTCGATCATTGCAGCATCATTTACGGTGGCCAAGGAATGGAGACAACCAAACTGTCCTTCAACAGATGACTGGATAAAAAAGATGTGGTATGCATACACAATGGCATACTACTCTGCCATAGAAAAAACAAAATGCTGCCCTTTGGGACAACACGGATGGACCATGACATTATTATGCTATGCAACACAAATCGGACAGAAAAAGTCGAGGACCATCCGACTTCACTCATGCGAGGGATATTAAACTGAAAGCAACAGACGAACAAGACAAGGAAACAAAAACTGATAGACACAGACAACAGTTCAGTGGTGACCAGAACGTAAGGGGGGGACGTCCCGGTGGATAGTAGAGAAGGGTAAGGGGGGGTCAAACATACAGTGAAGGCAGGAGAACTGACTCTGGATGGTGAGCACATACTATGACATACAGATGACGCATTATAGAAATGTACACTTGAAACCCATTTAAATACAATAACCATTGTCATCCCAATAAATTTAATTAAAAACAAAGAAAAGAAAACTGGAGATTTACAGAACAACAGGCAAAAAAAGCAGGTTCACAATTTCCTATTACTGCAGGAAAACCCCGCGTGCAGTAAGCATTTGTTGATCTAACAACCTGAGCACAAACAAACATGCAAAACTCTTAAAGGGCCCGATTCTATGCATTAGGAGACCACCCATCAGCAAGTTTCTAAAGATTCTCTGAGCACCAGTGAATGACTGATGGCTGAAAGGAAAAACGTGTTCTTCTTTAAGCCAGCAGGTACCGCCAATGATATTTCCTTCCACTTCTCGAGCCCAGAGGTACAGACAGTTCAAAAGTCAGGCGAAGAGCGTTGGGAAGGAGAGAGCTGAAGGAGAATCACCTCTCAAACTCCATCTCTTCTAGAGATTTCTTAAGTATTTGAGATCTGCGAATTGATACATTGCACTAGTAGTTCTTAACCAAGAGTTGTATCAGAATCTCAGGGAGATATTTCTAAACAACACATGTCTAGGCCTTATTAGCTTTCCATAGTCAAAACCTTCAGGAAGAGCCTAGCTTGTAAATGGTTGTAAATGGTTTCCAAGTTCCTAGGGTGACCGTGATTCGCCAGCAGAATTCTAGCCGAGAACTAGTCCGGGAGACGATCCCTTCGGTCTTTTCTCTCGCCTAAGTCACCAATTTCCTCTGACATTGAGGATTAGGCCAAATAAAAGCGGAAGAGACATGTCACTTATGAAAACCACACTTAATTTCCTGGGTAGAAGTGGAAACGGGATTAACAATTAAAATGCAACTTGATTTCATTATTGCTAAACCCCTTACTTCTCATGGGACAGTCTACATTTCACAGCAGAGTTTAGACTCTTCCCTAGGTGGCTCTTTCTGCCAGAACAGATGACATGTCACTTAATTGTCTGTCCTTCCCTCCTTTCCCACTTAATTGCCGCCTGTTCACTGCAATCTGGTGGATTCGGAGCCTTCCCAGATGTGGTCTCAGGGGAATTTAAAACTCACTAACTCTCTCTCCCACACTAAGGATTATTATCCCCCAAAACTGAAGAGGACCTTGACTAAGCACATAAACTGAAGGAAAACAAAAATAAAAAGCCTCTTTTTATTAATTAAAGTTATTGGGGTGACACTGGTTAGTAAAATTACGTTGGTTACAAGTGTCATTTCTATGATACAGCATCTGTATGTCGCATTGTGTGCTCACCACCAGAGTCAGTTCTCCTTCCACCACCATATGTTTGACCCCTTTTTCCTCATCTATCTCCCCTCCCCCCTTTACCCTCTGGCAAATATTGAACTGCTGTCTGTGTCCATGAGGTTTTGGAAAACCTCTTCTTGTTATTTCCCTTCAATAGCCAAATTTCCAAATTGCCCTGCATATTTCTGATGGTTATTTCCTTTCCCTTTCCTTTTTCCCTCTTAGGCTTTAGCCAATGAGTACTAAATAGCTTTATATAAATCATTTGTTTATAAACAAACAATTTGTCAACAGAGGGAAGATTTCTATGATATTGTAAAATGATTTTTTGTGTGTTTGAGTTTTAAGGTAAAGCCGATTTCAAAGGCAAATTTTGCTTTCCTGCATTGTTTTGCATTAATTGGAAAACAACTCGGATGTGAAAAAACACTTAAAAACGGAAGTGTTGCCTGTAACAAGTTTTGTTTTCACACGTAATTTGTCGTAAGTGCATAAAAGAGAGCTGTGCCCTCTACTGCTACTTTAGAGGTATCATCACGTAAAGTAAAATTTTAGAAAATTAAGTTCCAACTGTTTGCATTCAGGGAACGCTTGAGCTTCCAAAAATGTAAAATTGACCCTTCCTCTGTCAACCAAGGCCATTCCTGCTGGGGTTGCAGTGGCGAGCGGTGATGTACGTCCAGGAACAAAAAGGGGTGAACGTGTCCCCATCACCTGCTCCCTCTGTACACCTAAAACCTGCCCAGCACCTCCACAAGGCTGAGCAGGAGCCCCACTCCGAGGTGGAGACCTCAAGGGGGGCCATGGCTGGCAGAGTGGCTAGGAACGCAGGTGGATGCCCTTGCTGGATGTCCAAACGTGACTGGCTTTCCTGCCCTAATCTTCAGAATCCCCAAGGCCTGGGGTGCTCAGGGCCAGTGTCCTGCTGCTTCCCCTCCCTACCTGCACACCCCCAGCTCCCTGGCGGGACCCAGGCTCCACTCCTCCTCCCACCCACCCCCAGGAACACCCATCTCCTAGGCCCTGCCCTGCAGCAGCCACCCCCACATACTTCCCTCCCCCGGGTTCTTCAGTCCTTGGTGTGAGTGAACCTGGCACCGACTCCTAAGCAGTAACAGGACTCTTACAGGACAGAACTGGGCCCTTTCTGTGGCCACCCCATTTCCCCTTCCTGACTTGGCTTTGGACTTGTTTCTATGGCGACAGGGCCCGGTGTACAGCATGCTGTATATATCGACTAGAAATAAAATGCTTGTGGCTGAAACACATGTATTACAAATATTGTGTAAATACAGTCTGTGGATCTATACCTCATTGGTTGCTTCCATGTCTGCCTGGTGTTGCAGCAGCTGTTCAGCTATCGCGGTGTTGTGCCCCATGGCCGCGTAGTGGAGAGCCGTGTTGCCACGGAAGTCCTTCACATATGGATCCGCTCCATGCTGTAGTAGGATTGTTGCACACCCCTCTTCCTGGCACTCCACGGCCTGTCAGGATACGTCATTAAATAAACGGTAAATTATGGGAATT
This sequence comes from Rhinolophus hipposideros, assembly GCF_964194185.1. Taxonomy (NCBI): domain Eukaryota; kingdom Metazoa; phylum Chordata; class Mammalia; order Chiroptera; family Rhinolophidae; genus Rhinolophus; species Rhinolophus hipposideros. The sequence goes on along the minus strand of NW_027669097.1, from coordinate 102,763 downwards.
CAAAGTAAGCATTCCACAAGTTTCCACAATTAGTTATAGTTGATTGAGATTATTTCATTTTTATTCTAAATAATTAAATAAAATCCATCTCCTGTTGACAGAGCTGGCTACCACATACCTTTATTAGAGCTGTCTTGTTTCTGTTGTCACCGAAATTCATCTGGCAGTTTTCCTCTGCTAGAAGAGTCACCACTTCCTCATGGCCAAAGGCGCTGGCCAAATGGAGAGCAGTCCTATGAGGGTGAGAGGACATTTAGGACATTACAGGGCACTGTCTCAAACATGCAGCTCTGCACGCAATTGTAAACATGACGCGCCACTCCAATGCCTTCAGAACCAACATGGAGTTTTCTTCTGCACAAAGTACAATCAATATTCACGAGCTCTTGTTACTCGCCACACTAAGGACAGAGCAGCCTATGTGACTACAGAGAGCATGCCCTGGGGAATCAGCTCAACTCGGGTCTGATCCTAATTTAACTCGACCACTTATTAGCTGTCCCTTAGCCTTTATGTGCCTCCATTTCCTCATCAAAAAAATGGGGATAAAAACATTAGTTAACATCACAGGACACTGTTGTGGGCTTACATGGGAATCTATGCAAAGTGTTTACTTAGGTTTCTAGCACAAAACACACAGCTCAATAACTGTTTGGCAATATTATCAGAATCATTACCATCACTACTACTTTAAAAGACAACATTTCAATTAAGTAAAATGATATCATTCCACCTACTTTGCAGCTGTGTTTTAAGGATTAAGAAAGCACACTGTATTTCAGTGATTCTAAGATGCTTCTTTTCTCATATTTTAACACCTCTGACTCTGGAAGGCAATGTATAATTCAGAATGCCTTGAAAGTATAGTTGGAGCATTTAAATAATTTCTTACTGGTATTTACAAGAACGGGCATCCTACCACCCTGACGGGAAGTGAAATAATGGAAACACACCAGACCTTCCGCAGTTCTCATCATAAGTTGGCATCTAAATAAATGTTCATTCTTAAGAGCATCATGGGGAAAGAGGACTAACATCACCAAGAAATTCTTGCTTTGATTTTCAAGAAACCTGAAGCCAAAGGAGACTCAGCATTCAAGTGACTAGGGATGGCTCCTTTCATTGACTGTTTTGATTCATAGATTACATGAAAATCGGATGATTTCCAGTGATCGATACTCGTATTTAATACTATTGTACACTAGCTAAACAGCAAGTTTGGTCACTGTTCACAATGTCCTAACTGGAGAAATCCTTTTGTTTGAAACGAGGGAGGAAAAGCTTCAATGGAGATTAGGTACTAATACTTTCATTTACAATTTTTCATTTCGCTCCTACTGGGCAACATAAAGTTTTTAAGGATGAAGAGGGCCTGAGAGATAGATTCTGAGAGTCCCGAGTAGACTGTGTCTGCTCCGTAACAGTTATTCAGTGTATATCTGATGAATAAATGGATTGAAAGAAGGGATAACTCCCAGGCCCCCGCCGCCTCCGGCCCGTGCCCAGCGGCCCCCCAGGCCCGCTCACCTCTTCTGCCGGTCTCTGTCGTTCAGTCTCTCTGGATGGAGCGAGAGCAGCTTCTGCACTCCGGCCACGTCGCCCCTGGAGGCAGCTCTGTGGATTTTTTGGAGATCTTTGTCTCGGATGCAGTACCCGGACTCCGAGGTGACCCCACCTCCGGTCTCAGGCTGCCAGCCACCACCATCGCTCTGGGGTCTCCTTCGGAAACCCAAGCCGGACCTGACCTTCAGAATCCCTAAGCCAATGAACCTCCTCATGGCCAAGCCACGGGCTTCAGAACCTCCTCCGCACTTCTCACGCCTGTTTTCTCCGCGCCCAGCCAACAGTAGCCTCTAGAGCAGCCAACTCCAGTCGCCACAGTATCCCCGCAGGACAGCAAGGCGGTTTGGAATCTCTCCGCCCAGAACGGCCGTCGCCAAGCAACGGTGCACGGGGCAGAGGCCGAGGGCTGCGCCTGCGCACAGAGCCCCGTGGCCAAGGTCAAGGGCACCCGGAGCCCACGTGCAAGTCCCAGGCGCCTCAAGCTTCAGAGGTGGCCTGTGGGCAGCGCTGAGTTCCATTCGGACCTCGGTGGGCGCTGGCCCAGGCTTCTGCTGGGTCGTCTGAGCAAAATGAAATAGGAAATTTCATTTCCTGAATTAAGAAAACAGGTATGTAACAGGCAGAGAACTTGGGGGAAGCAAAAACCATAAATGAGAGAAGAAAAAATACCTTTATGTACCCTAAAACTGAAATGTATTAATTTCGATTTATAAAACACAAAAGCATTTAAAAGCTTGATTTCCCAGAGAAAACTCTTGTATTTTTTTTTTGGGGTGAAAATTGCTTTAATCAAGATATTTCACTGAATTATAAAAATATGATACTTTGTGTTTTTGATTTTTGGAGCCTAACCCCTTTTGTAGGAGCTCTTGTTTCGCATAACACGGCAGTTTTAGGGCCCTGGCAGCCGTGCCGCACGGGGGCCACCTGTGCACCACACGTCACAGGGGTGTGGCCTGCCTCTGAGGCCTCCGTGGCGCGGTTCTCCCGTGGGGATCCCGCTGACAGCGACAGCACCTCCGAGGGTGCCCTTCGCGGGCCTGTTACCTCCAATGACCGCGGAGCCATGTCCGTCCGCTCTGACCCAGGGCTCGCCCCCATCTGTCGGTCCAGAACGACCTACAGTAGAAAAAGGCAGAACGACAGGGGGGGTGGAAAGGCGGACTTTTGAAAATCCACAAACAGTTGAAAGCAGACAATCGCAGCCATAGAAATGAACGAGAGCCGAGGCACTGAGACTGGAAAGGGCAGAGAAGGGGAAGGCGGACCCACAGAGGACTTCGGGGAGCCTCGGGACGCAGAGCGGCTGGCAGGCCGCGGGCGGAGGGCCACGCACCTGCGCCACCTGCGGGCGGCCGGGTCGCCGCGCGCGCCGGGGCTCCGGGCCCCGCCCCCGGGCACAGCGGGACGCGGCCACCTGTCCGCGGACGGCGACTGGGCCCGGGCGGCCGGGGAGCAGCGCCGCCTTCAGCGGGGTGGCGGGGCCGAAGCGCACGGCGGAGAGGCAGCCGGTGAAGCCCCGCGCGCCGGCTCGCAGCGTGTCCGGGTCCGCGCCGGGGGGCTCTGCGGGCCAAGAAGAGGGCACACACGTGAGGCGGGGCCGCGGGCGGGGCCGCGGGCGGGGACCTCTCTGCGAAGCCTGGGCGCGGCCTTCCTCGGGAGACGCGACAGGGCCCCCTGTGCCTCGGCGAGGACCCGCGGGACGGCCTGCCCGCCGCCAACTGCACTTTCCCCAGCGGCGTTCACCGTGACAAACCAATGAAATCCCCCGCCACTTCCGTTTTCAAATGATCATTAAAGTGGGCAACCTAAATGAGCACACTAAACAGAAACAGTCTCAGAGATATAGAGGAAAAACCGAGGGTTGCCAGATGCTGGGGGGTGGGGGTGGGGGAGAAGCCGAGGGGACCAGAAAGTGCAAATCAGTAGCCACAACATTGCCACGGGGATACATACGAAAGACACTTTGGGGAATGTAATCAACAATGCCGTGAAAACCCTGCAAGCGTCAGACGGGCACCCGTCCCATCAGACAGACCGCCCCACGGACGGTGTAGACGCCCGACCCCTGCAGTGTACACCCGAGGCTGAACAATACTGAATGTCAACCACAATTTAACACATATATAGCCACAGGATGTGGAGTACAGCATAGGGAATAGTCAGTGGTACTGTAACAGCTATGAACACTGCCACAGGGGTAGTACATGGGGGGCTTATCACTTTGTGAGGGAAACTCTTGTATTTTGAAACGTTTTATTTTCAACCTCAATATCTATCACCTTAGACCCAAAAATCTTCTTTAAAAATTGGAGTATACTTTGTACTTATCTGCTTTTTGAATAAGGCCTGTGAAACTAGAAATCTCTTTCCCTTTTCAGTATATATGTTAAGAAAGAAAGGAAATTTGCTGTTTTGCCTCAGGATTTCACCAATTTATTCAGTCTAGAATGGCCAGAAAAGATCCACATTTCCAATCCTTTCTTTAGTTGGTATTATATTCACTTGTCAATTTGTGACAACTGGACCAGTATTATTATAGCCGGTTTGATTTTCAAACACCTTTTTAAAAACCCACCTTAAATTTGTCACTTAAATCCTTCAGTTGTCTTTCCAAAGGTGAGTTTGCATTAAGTTAATCAGTTCATAACTAACCACACTAATGACTGTTCATTTTTGGCAGTGTCAACACACTTGTCTGTACAATTATTTTGCCAATATTTGAGTATTTAATCATTTTTTGTCATTATAAAACTGAGTGGGAAATATAAAAATGAATTTACCAACACCCAGAAGCACAGATCATACAGACATAATACAATTATTAAACTTAGACATGATTAGGCATTCTGAGAAACATCCCTTACTCCCTTCTTAGTCCCCTTCCCTCCCGCAAGCCCTCTGCCAGCAGCCTTTCGTCCCGCCCCCAACGCCCAAGCCCAGGTCTGTCTGCAGGCGCAGTCCTGCCTCGGCCTTGGGCTGCTTTCTCCAGCCAAGGACGTCCTTGGCACCTCGGGACCCAGCACAGGGGACGACTATCGCTCTGCCTGCACCTGGGCCCCGAGACAGAGACTCGGGGTGTCGCCGGACACCGGACCAAGGGGAAGGCCACCCGCCACACCCCACCGGAAAGATCTGTCTCCCCTGGACAGCACCGCGACCCCTCCCCGCCCCCCTTTCATCTCCCAGGAGCGCCAGGCGCCCTCCCTTCCCGCCTGCCTCGGTGGCCCCGCCCCCAGCACCAAAAGAGCTGGACAAAACGGCGAAAATAGGGAGCGCACGTGCCCTCGGGTTCCAGGAGAGACCACCACAGGGAAAAGCAGACAGGCGGGCATGCACACAACCCACACAAGGAGGGTGTCTGGGGCTGCCCCTCTCCTCCCGCATGCGGGACCCCGGGGCTCGGAGCCCGGCGTCAATCCGCGGACCCTGGAGGCCTGCCCCGGGTTCCCACGGTGACTGCCAGCGTCCGGGCACTGCATCCGTAACGGAGCCCAGCCCCGGGCACCACGGCACTCCTGTGGGGAAGCTGCCACTTCAACTCAGCCTCAGTGCGTCCGTCCCCCTCCTCCCCAACTCCCAACCCCTGTCTGTCTGTCTTCTGCCTCCTCCAGGGAAGTGGTAGCGGCCCCGTGGAGCCACAGATGGCGCTAAGGGGCCTCGCTGCGGGCAAGGAGTAAAAGGCAGTCCACCCAGGCGACATTTTGAGGAGGCGGGGAGCAGGCGGGAAGCGGGGCCCTGACGGAGCCGGGCAGCGGGGAGATGCTCCGGATGGGAGCAGCCCGGCAGCCTGGTTCGCGCTCACCATACAGGGCGGTCCGCCGCTCTTGTGGCGCCGGGAGCCTGCTCCCAGCGTCTATGGCCACAGCGGATTGAACGCGCCCGATCTCCTCTGATCTGGGAAGCGAAGCAGGGTCGGGCCTGGTTAGTACGTGGATGGGGTCCGCCCCGGAATACCGGGTGCCCTAGGCTTTGGCCCGCCACTCTTTTGGCGGCCGCCCTGTCCCTAGTCCTTAGGGAGTGGCCCAGCGCGCCTAATAAACCCACGCCAGGGGTGGCGCTTGGGAGGCTGGAGGGTTAGGGGGAGAGGAATGGGTGGCGCCACACAGCACTACAATCTCGCTGCATCGGCCCCAGGCCACGCCCTTCGGCCCGGGCTCCCCCGCTCCCTGCACCCCCTTCTTAGTCCCCTTCCCTCCCGCAAGCCCTCTGCCAGCAGCCTTTCGTCCCGCCCCCAACGCCCAAGCCAAGGTCTGTCTGCAGGCGCAGGCCTGCCTAGGCCTTGGGCGGCTTTCTCCAGCCAAGGACGTCCTTGGCACCTCGGGACCCAGCCCAGGGGACGACTATCGCTCTGCCTGCACCTGGGCCCCGAGACAGAGACTCGGGGTGTCGCCGGACACCGGACCAAGGGGAAGGCCACCCGCCCCACCCCACCAGAAAGATCTGTCTCCGCTGGACAGCACCGCGACCCCACCCATCCCCCCTTTCATCTCCCAGGAGCGCCAGGCGCCCTCCCTTCCCGCCTGCCTCGGTGGCCCCGCCCCCAACACCAAAAGAGCTGGACAAAACGGCGAAAATAGGGAGCGCACGTGCCCTCCGGTTCCAGGAGAGACCACCACAGGGAAAAGCAGGCAGGCGGGCATGCACACAACCCACACAAGGAGGGTGTCTGGGACTGCTCCTCTCCTCCCGCATTCGGGACCCCGGGGCTCGGAGCCCGGCTGCAATCCGCGGACCCTGGAGGCCTGCCCCGGGGTCCCACGGTGACTGACAGCGCCCGGGCACTGCCTCCGTAACGGAGATCAGCCCCGGGCACCACCGCACTCCGGTGGGGAAGCTGCCACTTCAACTCAGCCTCAGAGCGTCTATCCCAGTCGGTGTCCCATTCTGTGCGTCTGTCCCCCCTCCTCCCCAATTCCCAACCCCTGTCTGTCTGTCTTCTGCCACCTCCAGGGAAGTGGTAGAGGCCCCGTGGAGCCTCAGATGGCGCGAAGGCGCCTCGCTGCGGGCAAGGAGTAAAAGGCAGTCCATCCAGGGGACGTTTGGAGGAGGCGGGGAGCAGGCGGGAGGCGGGGCCCTGGCGGAGCCGGCCAGTGGGGAGATGCTCCGGATGGTAGCAGCCCTGCAGCCTGGTTCGCGCTCACCATACAGGGCTGTCCGCCGCTCTTGTGGCGCCGGGAGCCTGCTTCCAGCGTCTCTGGCCACAGCGGCTTGAACGCGCCCGATCTCCTCTGATCTGGGAAGCGAAGCAGGGTCGGGCCTGGTCAGTACGTGGATGGGGTCCGCCCCGGAATACCGGGTGCCCTAGGCTTTGGCCCGCAACTCCTTTTGCGGCCGCCCGGCCCCTCGTCCTTCGGGAGTGGCCAAGCCCGCCTAATAAACCCACGCCAGGGGTGGCGCTGGGGGGGCTGGAGGGCAGGGGGAGAGGAATGGGTGGCGCCACACAGCACTACAATCTCGCTGCATCGGCCCCACGCCAGGCCCTTTGGCCCGGGCTACCCCACCCCCACACCCCCTGCTTAGTCCCCTTCACTCCCGCAAGCCCTCTGCCAGCAGCCTTTCGTCCCGCCCCCAACGCCCAAGCCCCGGTCTGTCTGCAGGCGCAGGCCTGCCTAGGCCTTGGGCGGCTTTCTCCAGCCAAGGACGTCCTTGGCACCTCGGGACCCAGTCCAGGGGACGACTATCGCTCTGCCTGCACCTGGGCCCCGAGACAGAGACACAGGGTGTCGCCGGACACCGGACCAAGGGGAAGGCCACCCGCCCCACCCCACCGGAAAGATCTGTCTCCGCTGGACAGCACCGCGACCCCTCCCCGCCGCCCTTTCATCTCCCAGGAGCGCCAGGCGCCCTCCCTTCCCGCCTGCCTCGGTGGCCCCGCCCCCAACACCAAAAGAGCTGGACAAAACGGCGAAAATAGGGAGCGCACGTGCCCTCCGGTTCCAGGAGAGACCACCACAGGGAAAAGCAGGCAAGCGGGCATGCACACAACCCACACAAGGAGGGTGTCTGGGACTGCTCCTCTCCTCCCGCATTCGGGACCCCGGGGCTCGGAGCCCGGCTGCAATCCGCGGACCCTGGAGGCCTGCCCCGGGGTCCCACGGTGACTGACAGCGCCCGGGCACTGCATCCGCAACGGAGCCCAGCCCCGGGCACCACGGCACTCCGGTGGGGAAGCTGCCACTTCAACTCAGCCACAGAGCGTCTGTCCCAGTCGGTGTCCCATCCAGTGCGTCCGTCCCCCTCCTCCCCAACTCCCAACCCCTGTCTGTCTGTCTTCTGCCACCTCCAGGGAAGTGGTAGCGGCCCCGTGGAGCCACAGATGGCGCTAAGGGGCCTCGCTGTGGGCAAGGAGTAAAAGGAAGTCCACCCAGGCGACGTTTGCAGGAGGCGGGGAGCAGGCCGGAGGCGGGGCCCTGGCGGAGCCGGCCAGCGGGGAGATGCTCCGGACGGGAGCAGCCCGGCAGCCTGGTTCGCGCTCACCACACAGCGCCCTGTTGTGGTGGCGCCGGGAGCCTGCTCCCAGCGTCTGTGGCCACAGCGGCTTGAACGCGCCCGATCTCCTCTGATCTGGGAAGCGAAGCAGGGTCGGGCCTGGTTAGTACGTGGATGGGGTCCGCCCCGGAATACCGGGTGCCCTAGGCTTTGGCCCGCCACTCCTTTGGCGGCAGCCCTGTCCCTAGTCCTTAGGGAGTAGCCCAGCGCGCCTAATAAACCCACGCCAGGGGTGGCGCTTGGGAGGCTGGAGGGTTAGGGGGAGAGGAATGGTGGCGCCACACAGCACTACAATCTCGCTGCATCGGCCCCAGGCCACGCCCTTCGCCCCGGGCTCCCCCGCCCTCCGGCACCCCGTTCTTAGTCCCCTTCCCTCCCGCAAGCCCTCTGCCAGCAGCCTTTCGTCCCGCCCCCAACGCCCAAGCCCCGGTCTGTCTGCCGGCGCAGGCCTGCCTAGGCCTTGGGCGGCTTTCTCCAGCCAAGGACGTGCTTGGCACCTCGGGACCCAGCCCAGGGGACGACTATCGCTCTGCCTGCACCTGGGCCCCGAGACAGAGACTCGGGGTGTCGCCGGACACCGGACCAAGGGGAAGGCCACCCGCCCCACCCCACCGGAAAGATCTGTCTCCGCTGGACAGCACTGCGACCCCTCCCCGCCCCCCTTTCATCTCCCAGGAGCGCCAGGCGCCCTCCCTTCCCGCCTGCCTCGGTGACCCTCCCTCAGCACCAAAAGAGCTGGACAAAACGGCGAAAATAGGGAGCGCACGTGCCCTCGGGTTCCAGGAGAGACCACCACAGGGAAAAGCAGGCGGGCGGGCATGCACACAACCCACACAAGGAGGGTGTCTGGGACTGCTCCTCTCCTCCCGCATTCGGGACCCCGGGGCTCGGAGCCCGGCTGCAATCCGCGGACCCTGGAGGCCTGCCCCGGGGTCCCACGGTGACTGACAGCGCCCGCGCACTGCCTCCGTAACGGAGCCCAGCCCCGGGCACCACCGCACTCCGGTGGGGAAGCTGCCACTTCAACTCAGCCTCAGAGCGTCTGTCCCAGTGGGTGTCCCATCCAGTGCGTCCGTCCCCCTCCTCCCCAACTCCCAACCCCTGTCTGTCTGTCTTCTGCCACCTCCAGGGAAGTGGTAGCGGCCCCGTGGAGCCACAGATGGCGCTAAGGGGCCTCGCTGCTGGCAAGGAGTAAAAGGAAGTCCACCCAGGCGACGTTTGCAGGAGGCGGGGAGCAGGCGGGAGGCGGGGCCCTGGCGGAGCCGGCCAGCGGGGAGTTGCTCCGGACGGGAGCAGCCCGGCAGCCTGGTTCGCGCTCACCACACAGGGCGGTCCGCCGCTCTTGTGGCGCCGGGAGCCTGCTCCCAGCGTCTGTGGCCACAGCGGCTTGAACGCGCCTGATCTCCTCTGATCTGGGAAGCGAAGCAGGGTCGGGCCTGGTCAGTACGTGGATGGGGTCCGCCCCGGAATACCGGGTGCCCTAGGCTTTGGCCCGCCACTCCTTTGGCGGCAGCCCTGTCCCTAGTCCTTAGGGAGTAGCCCAGCGCGCCTAATAAACCCACGCCAGGGGTGGCGCTTGGGAGGCTGGAGGGTTAGGGGGAGAGGAATGGGTGGCGCCACACAGCACTACAATCTCGCTGCATCGGCCCCAGGCCACGCCCTTCGGCCCGGGCTCCCCCGCCCTCCGGCACCCCGTTCTTAGTCCCCTTCCCTCCCGCAAGCCCTCTGCCAGCAGCCTTTCGTCCCGCCCCCAACGCCCAAGCCCCCGTCTGTCTGCCGGCGCAGGCCTGCCTAGGCCTTGGGGGGCTTTCTCCAGCCAAGGACGTGCTTGGCACCTCGGGACCCAGCCCAGGGGACGACTATCGCTCTGCCTGCACCTGGGCCACGAGACAGAGACTCGGGGCGTCGCCGGACACCGGACCAAGGGGAAGGCCACCCGCCCCACCCCACCGGAAAGATCTGTCTCCGCTGGACAGCACCGCGACCCCTCCCCGCCCCCCTTTCATCTCCCAGGAGCGCCAGGCGCCCTCCCTTCCCGCCTGCCTCGGTGGCCCCGCCCCCAGCACCAAAAGAGCTGGACAAAACGGCGAAAATAGGGAGCGCACGTGCCCTCGGGTTCCAGGAGAGACCACCACAGGGAAAAGCAGGCAGGCGGGCATGCACACAACCCACACAAGGAGGGTGTCTGGGACTGCTCCTCTCCTCCCGCATTCGGGACCCCGGGGCTCGGAGCCCGGCTGCAATCCGCGGACCCTGGAGGCCTGCCCCGGGGTCCCACGGTGACTGACAGCGCCCGCGCACTGCCTCCGTAACGGAGCCCAGCCCCGGGCACCACGGCACTCCTGTGGGGAACCTGCCACTTCAACTCAGCCTCAGAGCGTCTGTCCCAGTCGGTGTCCCATCCAGTGCGTCCGTCCCCCTCCTCCCCAACTCCCAACCCCTGTCTGTCTGTCTTCTGCCACCTCCAGGGAAGTGGTAGCGGCCCCGTGGAGCCACAGATGGCGCTAAGGGGCCTCGCTGCGGGCAAGGAGTGAAAGGCAGTCCACCCAGGCGACGTTTGCAGGAGGCGGGGAGCAGGCGGGAGGCGGGGCCCTGGCGGAGCCGGCCAGCGGGGAGATGCTCAGGATGGGAGCAGCCCGGCAGCCTGGTTCGCGCTCACCATACAGGGCGGTCCGCCGATCTTGTGGCGCCAGGAGCCTGCTCCCAGCATCTATGGCCACAGCGGCTTGAACGCGCCCGATCTCCTCTGATCTGGGAAGCGGAGCAGGGTCGGGCCTGGTCAGTACGTGGATGGGGTCCGCCCCGGAATACCGGGTGCCCTAGGCTTTGGCCCGCCACTCTTTTGGCGGCCGCCCTGTCCCTAGTCCTTAGGGAGTGGCCCAGCGCGCCTAATAAACCCACGCCAGGGGTGGCGCTTGGGAGGCTGGAGGGTTAGGGGGAGAGGAATGGGTGGCGCCACACAGCACTACAATCTCGCTGCATTGGCCACAGGCCAGGCCCTTCGGCCCGGGCTCCCCCGCCCCCCCCGCACCCCGTTCTTAGTCCCCTTCCCTCCCGCAAGCACTCTGCCAACAGCCTTTCGTCCCGCCCCCAACGCCCAAGCCCCGGTCTGTCTGCAGGCGCAGGCCTGCCTAGGCCTTGGGCGGCTTTCTCCAGCCAAGGACTTGCTTGGCACCTCGGGACACAGCCCAGGGGACGACTATCGCTCTGCCTGCACCTGGGCCCCGAGACAGAGACACAGGGTGTCGCCGGACACCAGACCAAGGGGAAGGCCACCCGCCCCACCCCACCAGAAAGATCTGTCTCCGCTGGACAGCACCGCGACCCCACCCATCCCCCCTTTCATCTCCCAGGAGCGCCAGGCGCCCTCCCTTCCCGCCTGCCTCGGTGGCCCCGCCCCCAACACCAAAAGAGCTGGACAAAACGGAGAAAATAGGGAGCGCACGTGCCCTCGGGTTCCAGGAGAGACCACCACAGGGAAAAGCAGGCAGGCGGGCATGCACACAACCCACAAAAGGAGGGTGTCTGGGACTGCTCCTCTCCTCCCGCATTCGGGACCCCGGGGCTCAGAGCCCGGCTGCAATCCGCGGACCCTGGAGGCCTGCCCCGGGGTCCCACGGTGACTGACAGCGCCCGGGCACTGCCTCCGTAACGGAGATCAGCCCCGGGCACCACCGCACTCCGGTGGGGAAGCTGCCACTTCAACTCAGCCTCAGAGCGTCTATCCCAGTCGGTGTCCCATTCTGTGCGTCCGTCCCCCCTCCTCCCCAATTCCCAACCCCTGTCTGTCTGTCTTCTGCCACCTCCAGGGAAGTGGTAGAGGCCCCGTGGAGCCTCAGATGGCGCGAAGGCGCCTCGCTGCGGGCAAGGAGTAAAAGGCAGTCCACCCAGGGGACGTTTGGAGGAGGCGGTGAGCAGGCGGGAGGCGGGGCCCTGGCGGAGCCGGCCAGTGGGGAGATGCTCCGGATGGGAGCAGCCCTGCAGCCTGGTTCGCGCTCACCAAACAGGGCTGTCCGCCGCTCTTGTGGCGCCGGGAGCCTGCTCCCAGCGTCTATGGCCACAGCGGCTTGAACGCGCCCGATCTCCTCTGATCTGGGAAGCGAAGCAGGGTCGGGCCTGGTTAGTATTTGGATGGGGTCCGCCCCGGAATACCGGGTGCCCTAGGCTGTGGCCCGCAACTCCTTTTGCGGCCGCCCGGCCCCTCGTCCTTCGGGAGTGGCCAAGCCCGCCTAATAAACCCACGCCAGGGGTGGCGCTGTGGGGGCTGGAGGGCAGGGGGAGAGGAATGGGTGGCGCCACACAGCACTACAATCTCGCTGCATCGGCCCCAGGCCACGCCCTTCGGCCCGGGCTCCCCCGCTCCCTGCACCCCCTTCTTAGTCCCCTTCCCTCCCGCAAGCCCTCTGCCAGCAGCCTTTCGTCCCGCCCCCAACGCCCAAGCCAAGGTCTGTCTGCAGGCGCAGGCCTGCCTAGGCCTTGGGCGGCTTTCTCCAGCCAAGGACGTCCTTGGCACCTCAGGACCCAGTCCAGGGGACGACTATCGCTCTGCCTGCACCTGGGCCCCGAGACAGAGACACAGGGTGTCGCCGGACACCGGACCAAGGGGAAGGCCACCCGCCCCACCCCACCAGATAGATCTGTCTCCGCTGGACAGCACCGCGACCCCACCCATCCCCCCTTTCATCTCCCAGGAGCGCCAGGCGCCCTCCCTTCCCGCCTGCCTCGGTGGCCCCGCCCCCAACACCAATAGAGCTGGACAAAACGGCGAAAATAGGGAGCGCACGTGCCCTCCGGTTCCAGGAGAGACCACCACAGGGAAAAGCAGGCAGGCGGGCATGCACACAACCCACACAAGGAGGGTGTCTGGGACTGCTCCTCTCCTCCCGCATTCGGGACCCCGGGGCTCGGAGCCCGGCTGCAATCCGCGGACCCTGGAGGCCTGCCCCGGGGTCGCACGGTGACTGACAGCGCCCGGGCACTGCCTCCGTAACGGAGATCAGCCCCGGGCACCACCGCACTCCGGTGGGGAAGCTGCCACTTCAACTCAGCCTCAGAGCGTCTATCCCAGTCGGTGTCCCATTCTGTGCGTCCGTCCCCCCTCCTCCCCAATTCCCAACCCCTGTCTGTCTGTCTTCTGCCACCTCCAGGGAAGTGGTAGAGGCCCCGTGGAGCCTCAGATGGCGCGAAGGCGCCTCGCTGCGGGCAAGGAGTAAAAGGCAGTCCATCCAGGGGACGTTTGGAGGAGGCGGGGAGCAGGCGGGAGGCGGGGCCCTGGCGGAGCCGGCCAGTGGGGAGATGCTCCGGATGGTAGCAGCCCTGCAGCCTGGTTCGCGCTCACCATACAGGGCTGTCCGCCGCTCTTGTGGCGCCGGGAGCCTGCTTCCAGCGTCTCTGGCCACAGCGGCTTGAACGCGCCCGATCTCCTCTGATCTGGGAAGCGAAGCAGGGTCGGGCCTGGTGAGTATTTGGATGGGGTCCGCCCCGGAATACCGGGTGCCCTAGGCTTTGGCCCGCAACTCCTTTTGCGGCCGCCCGGCCCCTCGTCCTTCGGGAGTGGCCAAGCCCGCCTAATAAACCCACGCCAGGGGTGGCGCTGGGGGGGCTGGAGGGCAGGGGGAGAGGAATGGGTGGCGCCACACAGCACTACAATCTCGCTGCATCGGCCCCACGCCAGGCCCTTCGGCCCGGGCTACCCCACCCCCACACCCCCTTCTTAGTCCCCTTCACTCCCGCAAGCCCTCTGCCAGCAGCCTTTCGTCCCGCCCCCAACGCCCAAGCCCCGGTCTGTCTGCAGGCGCAGGCCTGCCTAGGCCTTGGGCGGCTTTCTCCAGCCAAAGACGTCCTTGGCACCTCGGGACCCAGTCCAGGGGACGACTATCGCTCTGCCTGCACCTGGGCCCCGAGACAGAGACACAGGGTGTCGCCGGACACCGGACCAAGGGGAAGGCCACCCGCCCCACCCCACCGGAAAGATCTGTCTCCGCTGGACAGCACCGCGACCCCTCCCCGCCGCCCTTTCATCTCCCAGGAGCGCCAGGCGCCCTCCCTTCCCGCCTGCCTCGGTGGCCCCGCCCCCAACACCAAAAGAGCTGGACAAAACGGCGAAAATAGGGAGCGCACGTGCCCTCGGGTTCCAGGAGAGACCACCACAGGGAAAAGCAGGCAGGCGGGCATGCACACAACCCACACAAGGAGGGTGTCTGGGACTGCTCCTCTCCTCCCGCATTCGGGACCCCGGGGCTCGGAGCCCGGCTGCAATCCGCGGACCCTGGAGGCCTGCCCCGGGGTCCCACGGTGACTGACAGCGCCCGGGCACTGCATCCGCAACGGAGCCCAGCCCCGGGCACCACGGCACTCCGGTGGGGAAGCTGCCACTTCAACTCAGCCTCAGTGCCTCTGTGCCAGTCGGTGTCCCATCCAGTGCGTCTGTCCCCCCTCCTCCCCAACTCCCAACCCCTGTCTGTCTGTCTTTTGCCACCTCCAGGGAAGTGGTAGCGGCCCCGTGGAGCCACAGATGGCGCTAAGGGGCCTCGCTGCGGGCAAGGAGTAAAAGGCAGTCCACCAAGGCGACGTATGCAGGAGGCGGGGAGCAGGCGGGAGGCGGGGCCCTGGCGGAGCCGGACAGCGGGGAGATGCTCCGGATGGGAGCAGCCCTGCAGCCTGGTTCGCGCTCACCATACAGGGCTGTCCGCCGCTCTTGTGGCGCCGGGAGCCTGCTCCCAGCGTCTCTGGCCACAGCGGCTTGAACGCGCCCGATCTCCTCTGATCTGGGAAGCGAAGCAGGGTCGGGCCTGGTTAGTATTTGGATGGGGTCCGCCCCGGAATACCGGGTGCCCTAGGCTTTGGCCCGCAACTCCTTTTGCGGCCGCCCGGCCCCTCGTCCTTCGGGAGTGGCCCAGCGCGCCTAATAAACCCACGCCAGGGGTGGCGCTGGGGGGGCTGGAGGGCAGGGGGAGAGGAATGGGTGGCGCCACACAGCACTACAATCTCGCTGCATCGGCCCCACGCCAGGCCCTTCGGCCCGGGCTACCCCACCCCCACACCCCCTTCTTAGTCCCCTTCACTCCCGCAAGCCCTCTGCCAGCAGCCTTTCGTCCCGCCCCCAACGCCCAAGCCCCGGTCTGTCTGCAGGCTCAGGCCTGCCTAGGCCTTGGGCGGCTTTCTCCAGCCAAGGACGTGCTTGGCACCTCGGGACCCAGGCCAGGGGACGACTATCGCTCTGCCTGCACCTGGGCCCCGAGACAGAGACACAGGGTGTCGCCGGACACCGGACCAATGGGAAGGCCACCCGCCCCACCCCACCGGAAAGATCTGTCTCCGCTGGACAGCACCGCGACCCCTTTCCGCCCCCCTTTCATCTCCCAGCAGCGCCAGGCGCCCTCCCTTCCCGCCTGCCTCGGTGGCCCCGCCCCCAACACCAAAAGAGCTGGACAAAACGGCGAAAATAGGGAGCGCACGTGCCCTCGGGTCGCAGGAGAGACCACCACAGGGAAAAGCAGGCAGGCGGGCATACACACAACCCACACAAGGAGGGTGTCTGGGACTGCTCCTCTCCTCCCGCATTCGGGACCCCGGGGCTCGGAGCCCGGCTGCAATCCGCGGACCCTGGAGGCCTGCCCCGGGGTCCCACGGTGACTGACAGCGCCCGGGCAGTGCCTCCGTAACGGAGATCAGCCCCGGGCACCACCGCACTCCGGTGGGGAAGCTGCCACTTCAACTCAGCCTCAGTGCCTCTGTCCCAATCGGTGTCCCTTCCAGTGCGTCTGTCCCCCCTCCTCCCCAACTCCCAACCCCTGTCTGTCTGTCTTTTGCCACCTCCAGCGAAGTGGTAGCGGCCCCGTGGAGCCACAGATGGCGCTAAGGGGCCTCGCTGCGGGCAAGGAGTAAAAGGCAGTCCACCCAGGCGACGTATGCAGGAGGCGGGGAGCAGGCGGGAGGCGGGGCCCTGGCGGAGCCGGCCAGCGGGGAGATGCTCCGGATGGGAGCAGCCCGGCAGCCTGGTTCGCGCTCACCACACAGGGCGGTCCGCTGATCTTGTGGCGCCGGGAGCCTACTCCCAGCGTCTATGGCCACAGCGGCTTGAACGCGCCCGATCTCCTCTGATCTGGGAAGCGAAGCAGGGTCGGGCCTGGTTAGTATTTGGATGGGGTCCGCCCCGGAATACCGGGTGCCCTAGGCTTTGGCCCGCCACTCCTTTGGCGGCAGCCCTGTCCCTAGTCCTTAGGGAGTGGCCCAGCGCGCCTAATAAACCCACGCCAGGGGTGGCGCTTGGGAGGCTGGAGGGTTAGGGGGAGAGGAATGGGTGGCGCCACACAGCACTACAATCTCGCTGCATTGGCCACAGGCCAGGCCCTTCGGCCCGGGCTCCCCCGCCCCCCCCGCACCCCGTTCTTAGTCCCCTTCCCTCCCGCAAGCACTCTGCCAACAGCCTTTCGTCCCGCCCCCAACGCCCAAGCCCCGGTCTGTCTGCAGGCGCAGGCCTGCCTAGGCCTTGGGCGGCTTTCTCCAGCCAAGGACTTGCTTGGCACCTCGGGACACAGCCCAGGGGACGACTATCGCTCTGCCTGCACCTGGGCCCCGAGACAGAGACACAGGGTGTCGCCGGACACCAGACCAAGGGGAAGGCCACCCGCCCCACCCCACCAGAAAGATCTGTCTCCGCTGGACAGCACCGCGACCCCACCCATCCCCCCTTTCATCTCCCAGGAGCGCCAGGCGCCCTCCCTTCCCGCCTGCCTCGGTGGCCCCGCCCCCAACACCAAAAGAGCTGGACAAAACGGAGAAAATAGGGAGCGCACGTGCCCTCGGGTTCCAGGAGAGACCACCACAGGGAAAAGCAGGCAGGCGGGCATGCACACAACCCACAAAAGGAGGGTGTCTGGGACTGCTCCTCTCCTCCCGCATTCGGGACCCCGGGGCTCAGAGCCCGGCTGCAATCCGCGGACCCTGGAGGCCTGCCCCGGGGTCCCACGGTGACTGACAGCGCCCGGGCACTGCCTCCGTAACGGAGATCAGCCCCGGGCACCACCGCACTCCGGTGGGGAAGCTGCCACTTCAACTCAGCCTCAGAGCGTCTATCCCAGTCGGTGTCCCATTCTGTGCGTCCGTCCCCCCTCCTCCCCAATTCCCAACCCCTGTCTGTCTGTCTTCTGCCACCTCCAGGGAAGTGGTAGAGGCCTCGTGGAGCCTCAGATGGCGCGAAGGCGCCTCGCTGCGGGCAAGGAGTAAAAGGCAGTCCACCCAGGGGACGTTTGGAGGAGGCGGGGAGCAGGCGGGAGGCGGGGCCCTGGCGGAGCCGGCCAGTGGGGAGATGCTCCGGATGGGAGCAGCCCTGCAGCCTGGTTCGCGCTCACCAAACAGGGCTGTCCGCCGCTCTTGTGGCGCCGGGAGCCTGCTCCCAGCGTCTATGGCCACAGCGGCTTGAACGCGCCCGATCTCCTCTGATCTGGGAAGCGAAGCAGGGTCGGGCCTGGTTAGTATTTGGATGGGGTCCGCCCCGGAATACCGGGTGCCCTAGGCTTTGGCCCGCAACTCCTTTTGCGGCCGCCCGGCCCCTCGTCCTTCGGGAGTGGCCAAGCCCGCCTAATAAACCCACGCCAGGGGTGGCGCTGTGGGGGCTGGAGGGCAGGGGGAGAGGAATGGGTGGCGCCACACAGCACTACAATCTCGCTGCATCGGCCCCAGGCCACGCCCTTCGGCCCGGGCTCCCCCGCTCCCTGCACCCCCTTCTTAGTCCCCTTCCCTCCCGCAAGCCCTCTGCCAGCAGCCTTTCGTCCCGCCCCCAACGCCCAAGCCAAGGTCTGTCTGCAGGCGCAGGCCTGCCTAGGCCTTGGGCGGCTTTCTCCAGCCAAGGACGTCCTTGGCACCTCGGGACCCAGTCCAGGGGACGACTATCGCTCTGCCTGCACCTGGGCCCCGAGACAGAGACACAGGGTGTCGCCGGACACCGGACCAAGGGGAAGGCCACCCGCCCCACCCCACCAGATAGATCTGTCTCCGCTGGACAGCACCGCGACCCCACCCATCCCCCCTTTCATCTCCCAGGAGCGCCAGGCGCCCTCCCTTCCCGCCTGCCTCGGTGGCCCCGCCCCCAACACCAATAGAGCTGGACAAAACGGCGAAAATAGGGAGCGCACGTGCCCTCCGGTTCCAGGAGAGACCACCACAGGGAAAAGCAGGCAGGCGGGCATGCACACAACCCACACAAGGAGGGTGTCTGGGACTGCTCCTCTCCTCCCGCATTCGGGACCCCGGGGCTCGGAGCCCGGCTGCAATCCGCGGACCCTGGAGGCCTGCCCCGGGGTCGCACGGTGACTGACAGCGCCCGGGCACTGCCTCCGTAACGGAGATCAGCCCCGGGCACCACCGCACTCCGGTGGGGAAGCTGCCACTTCAACTCAGCCTCAGAGCGTCTATCCCAGTCGGTGTCCCATTCTGTGCGTCCGTCCCCCCTCCTCCCCAATTCCCAACCCCTGTCTGTCTGTCTTCTGCCACCTCCAGGGAAGTGGTAGAGGCCCCGTGGAGCCTCAGATGGCGCGAAGGCGCCTCGCTGCGGGCAAGGAGTAAAAGGCAGTCCATCCAGGGGACGTTTGGAGGAGGCGGGGAGCAGGCGGGAGGCGGGGCCCTGGCGGAGCCGGCCAGTGGGGAGATGCTCCGGATGGTAGCAGCCCTGCAGCCTGGTTCGCGCTCACCATACAGGGCTGTCCGCCGCTCTTGTGGCGCCGGGAGCCTGCTTCCAGCGTCTCTGGCCACAGCGGCTTGAACGCGCCCGATCTCCTCTGATCTGGGAAGCGAAGCAGGGTCGGGCCTGGTGAGTATTTGGATGGGGTCCGCCCCGGAATACCGGGTGCCCTAGGCTTTGGCCCGCAACTCCTTTTGCGGCCGCCCGGCCCCTCGTCCTTCGGGAGTGGCCAAGCCCGCCTAATAAACCCACGCCAGGGGTGCCGCTGGGAGGGCTGGAGGGCAGGGGGAGAGGAATGGGTGGCGCCACACAGCACTACAATCTCGCTGCATCGGCCCCACGCCAGGCCCTTCGGCCCGGGCTACCCCACCCCCACACCCCCTTCTTAGTCCCCTTCACTCCCGCAAGCCCTCTGCCAGCAGCCTTTCGTCCCGCCCCCAACGCCCAAGCCCCGGTCTGTCTGCAGGCGCAGGCCTGCCTAGGCCTTGGGCGGCTTTCTCCAGCCAAGGACGTCCTTGGCACCTCGGGACCCAGTCCAGGGGACGACTATCGCTCTGCCTGCACCTGGGCCCCGAGACAGAGACTCGGGGCGTCGCCGGACACCGGACCAAGGGGAAGGCCACCCGCCCCACCCCACCGGAAAGATCTGTCTCCGCTGGACAGCACCGCGACCCCTCCCCGCCCCCCTTTCATCTCCCAGGAGCGCCAGGCGCCCTCCCTTCCCGCCTGCCTCGGTGGCCCCGCCCCCAACACCAAAAGAGCTGGACAAAACGGCGAAAATAGGGAGCGCACGTGCCCTCGGGTTCCAGGAGAGACCACCACAGGGAAAAGCAGGCAGGCGGGCATGCACACAACCCACACAAGGAGGGTGTCTGGGACTGCTCCTCTCCTCCCGCATTCGGGACCCCGGGGCTCGGAGCCCGGCTGCAATCCGCGGACCCTGGAGGCCTGCCCCGGGGTCCCACGGTGACTGACAGCGCCCGGGCACTGCATCCGCAACGGAGCCCAGCCCCGGGCACCACGGCACTCCGGTGGGGAAGCTGCCACTTCAACTCAGCCTCAGTGCCTCTGTCCCAATCGGTGTCCCTTCCAGTGCGTCTGTCCCCCCTCCTCCCCAACTCCCAACCCCTGTCTGTCTGTCTTTTGCCACCTCCAGCGAAGTGGTAGCGGCCCCGTGGAGCCACAGATGGCGCTAAGGGGCCTCGCTGCGGGCAAGGAGTAAAAGGCAGTCCACCCAGGCGACGTATGCAGGAGGCGGGGAGCAGGCGGGAGGCGGGGCCCTGGCGGAGCCGGCCAGCGGGGAGATGCTCCGGATGGGAGCAGCCCGGCAGCCTGGTTCGCGCTCACCACACAGGGCGGTCCGCTGATCTTGTGGCGCCGGGAGCCTACTCCCAGCGTCTATGGCCACAGCGGCTTGAACGCGCCCGATCTCCTCTGATCTGGGAAGCGAAGCAGGGTCGGGCCTGGTTAGTATTTGGATGGGGTCCGCCCCGGAATACCGGGTGCCCTAGTCTTTGGCCCGCCACTCCTTTGGCGGCTGCCCTGTCCTAGTCCTTAGGGAGTGGCCCAGCGCGCCTAATAAACCCACGCCAGGGGTGGCGCTTGGGAGGCTGGAGGGTTAGGGGGAGAGGAATGGGTGGCGCCACACAGCACTACAATCTCGCTGCATTGGCCACAGGCCAGGCCCTTCGGCCCGGGCTCCCCCGCCCCCCCGCACCTCGTTCTTAGTCCCCTTCCCTCCCGCAAGCACTCTGCCAACAGCCTTTCGTCCCGCCCCCAACGCCCAAGCCCCGGTCTGTCTGCAGGCGCAGGCCTGCCTAGGCCTTGGGCGGCTTTCTCCACCAAGGACGTGCTTGGCACCTCGGGACACAGCCCAGGGGACGACTATCGCTCTGCCTGCACCTGGGCCCCGAGACAGAGACACAGGGTGTCGCCGGACACCGGACCAAGGGGAAGGCCACCCGCCCCACCCCACCAGAAAGATCTGTCTCCGCTGGACAGCACCGCGACCCCACCCATCCCCCCTTTCATCTCCCAGGAGCGCCAGGCGCCCTCCCTTCCCGCCTGCCTCGGTGGCCCCGCCCCCAACACCAAAAGAGCTGGACAAAACGGAGAAAATAGGGAGCGCACGTGCCCTCGGGTTCCAGGAGAGACCACCACAGGGAAAAGCAGGCAGGCGGGCATGCACACAACCCACACAAGGAGGGTGTCTGGGGCTGCTCCTCTCCTCCCGCATTCGGGACCCCGGGGCTGGGAGCCCGGCTGCAATCCGCGGACCCTGGAGGCCTGCCCCGGGGTCCCACGGTGACTGACAGCGCCCGGGCACTGCCTCCGTAACGGAGATCAGCCCCGGGCACCACCGCACTCCGGTGGGGAAGCTGCCACTTCAACTCAGCCTCAGTGCCTCTGTCCCAGTCGGTGTCCCATCCAGTGCGTCTGTCCCCCCTCCTCCCCAACTCCCAACCCCTGTCTGTCTGTCTTTTGCCACCTCCAGGGAAGTGGTAGCGGCCCCGTGGAGCCACAGATGGCGCTAAGGGGCCTCGCTGCGGGCAAGGAGTAAAAGGCAGTCCACCCAGGCGACGTATGCAGGAGGCGGGGAGCAGGCGGGAGGCGGGGCCCTGGCGGAGCCGGACAGCGGGGAGATGCTCCGGATGGGAGCAGCCCGGCAGCCTGGTTCGCGCTCACCATACAGGGCTGTCCGCCGCTCTTGTGGCGCCGGGAGCCTGCTCCCAGCGTCTCTGGCCACAGCGGCTTGAACGCGCCCGATCTCCTCTGATCTGGGAAGCGAAGCAGGGTCGGGCCTGGTTAGTATTTGGATGGGGTCCGCCCCGGAATACCGGGTGCCCTAGGCTTTGGCCCGCAACTCCTTTTGCGGCCGCCCGGCCCCTCGTCCTTCGGGAGTGGCCAAGCCCGCCTAATAAACCCACGCCAGGGGTGGCGCTGGGGGGGCTGGAGGGCAGGGGGAGAGGAATGGGTGGCGCCACACAGCACTACAATCTTGCTGCATCGGCCCCAGGCCACGCCCTTCGGCCCGGGCTACCCCACCCCCACACCCCCTTCTTAGTCCCCTTCCCTCCCGCAAGCCCTCTGCCAGCAGCCTTTCGTCCCGCCCCCAACGCCCAAGCCCAGGTCTGTCTGCAGGCGCAGGCCTGCCTAGGCCTTGGGCGGCTTTCTCCAGCCAAGGACGTGCTTGGCACCTCGGGACCCAGTCCAGGGGACGACTATCGCTCTGCCTGCACCTGGGCCCCGAGACAGAGACTCGGGGTGTCGCCGGACACCGGACCAAGGGGAAGGCCACCCGCCCCACCCCACCGGAAAGATCTGTCTCCGCTGGACAGCACCGCGACCCCTCCCCGCCCCCCTTTCATCTCCCAGGAGCGCCAGGCGCCCTCCCTTCCCGCCTGCCTTGGTGACCCCGCCCTCAGCACCAAAAGAGCTGGACAAAACGGCGAAAATAGGGAGCGCACGTGCCCTCGGGTTCCAGGAGAGACCAGCACAGGGAAAAGCAGGCGGGCGGGCATGCACACAACTCACACAAGGAGGGTGTCTGGGACTGCTCCTCTCCTCCCGCATTCGGGACCCCGGGGCTCGGAGCCCGGCTGCAATCCGCGGACCCTGGAGGCCTGCCCCGGGGTCCCACGGTGACTGACAGCGCCCGCGCACTGCCTCCGTAACGGAGCCCAGCCCCGGGCACCACCGCACTCCGGTGGGGAAGCTGCCACTTCAACTCAGCCTCAGAGCGTCTGTCCCAGTCGGTGTCCCATCCAGTGCGTCCGTCCCCCTCCTCCCCAACTCCCAACCCCTGTCTGTCTGTCTTCTGCCACCTCCAGGGAAGTGGTAGCGGCCCCGTGGAGCCACAGATGGCTCTAAGGGGCCTCGCTGCGGGCAAGGAGTAAAAGGAAGTCCACCCAGGCGACGTTTGCAGGAGGCGGGGAGCAGGCGGGAGGCGGGGCCCTGGCGGAGCCGGCCAGCGGGGAGATGCTCCGGACGGGAGCAGCCCGGCAGCCTGGTTCGCGCTCACCACACAGGGCGGTCCGCCGATCTTGTGGCGCCGGGAGCCTGCTCCCAGCGTCTGTGGCCACAGCGGCTTGAACGCGCCCGATCTCCTCTGATCTGGGAAGCGAAGCAGGGTCGGGCCTGGTTAGTACGTGGATGGGGTCCGCCCCGGAATACCGGGTGCCCTAGGCTTTGGCCCGCCACTCCTTTGGCGGCAGCCCTGTCCCTAGTCCTTAGGGAGTAGCCCAGCGCGCCTAATAAACCCACGCCAGGGGTGGCGCTTGGGAGGCTGGAGGGTTAGGGGGAGAGGAATGGTGGCGCCACACAGCACTACAATCTCCCTGCATCGGCCCCAGGCCACGCCCTTCGCCCCGGGCTCCCCCGCCCTCCGGCACCCCGTTCTTAGTCCCCTTCCCTCCCGCAAGCCCTCTGCCAGCAGCCTTTCGTCCCGCCCCCAACGCCCAAGCCCAGGTCTGTCTGCAGGCGCAGGCCTGCCTAGGCCTTGGGCGGCTTTCTCCAGCCAAGGACGTGCTTGGCACCTCGGGACCCAGCCCAGGGGACGACTATCGCTCTGCCTGCACCTGGGCCCCGAGACAGAGACTCGGGGTGTCGCCGGACACCGGACCAAAGGGAAGGCCACCCGCCCCACCCCACCGGAAAGATCTGTCTCCGCTGGACAGCACCGCGACCCCTCCCCGCCCCCCTTTCATCTCCCAGGAGCGCCAGGCGCCCTCCCTTCCCGCCTGCCTCGGTGGCCCCGCCCCCAGCACCAAAAGAGCTGGACAAAACGGCGAAAATAGGGAGCGCACGTGCCCTCGGGTTCCAGGAGAGACCACCACAGGGAAAAGCAGGCGGGCGGGCATGCACACAACCCACACAAGGAGGGTGTCTGGGACTGCTCCTCTCCTCCCGCATTCGGGACCCCGGGGCTCGGAGCCCGGCTGCAATCCGCGGACCCTGGAGGCCTGCCCCGGGGTCCCACGGTGACTGAAAGCGCCCGCGCACTGCCTCCGTAACGGAGCCCAGCCCCGGGCACCACGGCACTCCTGTGGGGAACCTGCCACTTCAACTCAGCCTCAGAGCGTCTGTCCCAGTCGGTGTCCCATCCAGTGCGTCCGTCCCCCTCCTCCCCAACTCCCAACCCCTGTCTGTCTGTCTTCTGCCACCTCCAGGGAAGTGGTAGCGGCCCCGTGGAGCCACAGATGGCGCTAAGGGGCCTCGCTGCGGGCAAGGAGTGAAAGGCAGTCCACCCAGGCGACGTTTGCAGGAGGCGGGGAGCAGGCGGGAGGCGGGGCCCTGGCGGAGCCGGCCAGCGGGGAGTTGCTCCGGACGGGAGCAGCCCGGCAGCCTGGTTCGCGCTCACCACACAGGGCGGTCCGCCGATCTTGTGGCGCCGGGAGCCTGCTCCCAGCGTCTGTGGCCACAGCGGCTTGAACGCGCCCGATCTCCTCTGATCTGGGAAGCGAAGCAGGGTCGGGCCTGGTCAGTACGTGGATGGGGTCCGCCCCGGAATACCGGGTGCCCTAGGCTTTGGCCCGCCACTCCTTTGGCGGCAGCCCTGTCCCTAGTCCTTAGGGAGTAGCCCAGCGCGCCTAATAAACCCACGCCAGGGGTGGCTCTTGGGAGGCTGGAGGGTTAGGGGGAGAGGAATGGTGGCGCCACACAGCACTACAATCTCGCTGCATCGGCCCCACGCCACGCCCTTCGGCCCGGGCTCCCCCCCTCCGGCACCCCGTTCTTAGTCCCCTTTCCTCCCGCAAGCCCTCTGCCAGCAGCCTTTCGTCCCGCCCCCAACGCCCAAGCCCCCGTCTGTCTGCCGGCGCAGGCCTGCCTAGGCCTTGGGCGGCTTTCTCCAGCCAAGGACGTGCTTGGCACCTCGGGACCCAGCCCAGGGGACGACTATCGCTCTGCCTGCACCTGGGCCCCGAGACAGAGACTCGGGGCGTCGCCGGACACCGGACCAAGGGGAAGGCCACCCGCCCCACCCCACCGGAAAGATCTGTCTCCGCTGGACAGCACCGCGACCCCTCCCCGCCCCCCTTTCATCTCCCAGGAGCGCCAGGCGCCCTCCCTTCCCGCCTGCCTCGGTGGCCCCGCCCCCAGCACCAAAAGAGCTGGACAAAACGGCGAAAATAGGGAGCGCACGTGCCCTCGGGTTCCAGGAGAGACCACCACAGGGAAAAGCAGGCGGGCGGGCATGCACACAACCCACACAAGGAGGGTGTCTGGGACTGCTCCTCTCCTCCCGCATTCGGGACCCCGGGGCTCGGAGCCCGGCTGCAATCCGCGGACCCTGGAGGCCTGCAACGGGGTCCCACGGTGACTGACAGCGCCCGCGCACTGCATCCGCAACGGAGCCCAGCCCCGGGCACCACGGCACTCCTGTGGGGAACCTGCCACTTCAACTCAGCCTCAGAGCGTCTGTCGCAGTCGGTGTCCCATCCAGTGCGTCCGTCTCCCTCCTCCCCAACTCCCAACCCCTGTCTGTCTGTCTTCTGCCACCTCCAGGGAAGTGGTAGCGGCCCCGTGGAGCCACAGATGGCGCTAAGGGGCCTCGCTGCGGGCAAGGAGTGAAAGGAAGTTTACCCAGGCGACGTTTGCAGGAGGCGGGGAGCAGGCGGGAGGCGGGGCCCTGGCGGAGCCGGCCAGCGGGGAGATGCTCTGGACGGGAGCAGCCCGGCAGCCTGGTTCGCGCTCACCACACAGGGCGGTCCGCCGATCTTGTGGCGCCGGGAGCCTGCTCCCAGCGTCTATGGCCACAGCGGCTTGAACGCGCCCGATCTCCTCTGATCTGGGAAGCGAAGCAGGGTCGGGCCTGGTCAGTACGTGGATGGGGTCCGCCCCGGAATACCGGGTGCCCTAGGCTTTGGCCCGCCACTCTTTTGGCGGCCGCCCTGTCCCTAGTCCTTAGGGAGTGGCCCAGCGCGCCTAATAAACCCACGCCAGGGGTGGCGCTTGGGAGGCTGGAGGGTTAGGGGGAGAGGAATGGGTGGCGCCACACAGCACTACAATCTCGCTGCATCGGCCCCAGGCCACGCCCTTCGGCCCGGGCTCCCCCGCTCCCTGCACCCCCTTCTTAGTCCCCTTCCCTCCCGCAAGCCCTCTGCCAGCAGCCTTTCGTCCCGCCCCCAACGCCCAAGCCAAGGTCTGTCTGCAGGCGCAGGCCTGCCTAGGCCTTGGGCGGCTTTCTCCAGCCAAGGACGTCCTTGGCACCTCGGGACCCAGTCCAGGGGACGACTATCGCTCTGCCTGCACCTGGGCCCCGAGACAGAGACACAGGGTGTCGCCGGACACCGGACCAAGGGGAAGGCCACCCGCCCCACCCCACCAGAAAGATCTGTCTCCGCTGGACAGCACCGCGACCCCACCCATCCCCCCTTTCATCTCCCAGGAGCGCCAGGCGCCCTCCCTTCCCGCCTGCCTCGGTGGCCCCGCCCCCAACACCAAAAGAGCTGGACAAAACGGCGAAAATAGGGAGCGCACGTGCCCTCCGGTTCCAGGAGAGCCCACCACAGGGAAAAGCAGGCAGGCGGGCATGCACACAACCCACACAAGGAGGGTGTCTGGGACTGCTCCTCTCCTCCCGCATTCGGGACCCCGGGGCTCGGAGCCCGGCTGCAATCCGCGGACCCTGGAGGCCTGCCCCGGGGTCCCACGGTGACTGACAGCGCCCGGGCACTGCCTCCGTAACGGAGATCAGCCCCGGGCACCACCGCACTCCGGTGGGGAAGCTGCCACTTCAACTCAGCCTCAGAGCGTCTATCCCAGTCGGTGTCCCATTCTGTGCGTCTGTCCCCCCTCCTCCCCAATTCCCAACCCCTGTCTGTCTGTCTTCTGCCACCTCCAGGGAAGTGGTAGAGGCCCCGTGGAGCCTTAGATGGCGCGAAGGCGCCTCGCTGCGGGCAAGGAGTAAAAGGCAGTCCATCCAGGGGACGTTTGGAGGAGGCGGGGAGCAGGCGGGAGGCGGGGCCCTGGCGGAGCCGGCCAGTGGGGAGATGCTCCGGATGGTAGCAGCCCTGCAGCCTGGTTCGCGCTCACCATACAGGGCTGTCCGCCGCTCTTGTGGCGCCGGGAGCCTGCTTCCAGCGTCTCTGGCCACAGCGGCTTGAACGCGCCCGATCTCCTCTGATCTGGGAAGCGAAGCAGGGTCGGGCCTGGTCAGTACGTGGATGGGGTCCGCCCCGGAATACCGGGTGCCCTAGGCTTTGGCCCGCAACTCCTTTTGCGGCCGCCCGGCCCCTCGTCCTTCGGGAGTGGCCAAGCCCGCCTAATAAACCCACGCCAGGGGTGGCGCTGGGGGGGCTGGAGGGCAGGGGGAGAGGAATGGGTGGCGCCACACAGCACTACAATCTCGCTGCATCGGCCCCACGCCAGGCCCTTCGGCCCGGGCTACCCCACCCCCACACCCCCTGCTTAGTCCCCTTCACTCCCGCAAGCCCTCTGCCAGCAGCCTTTCGTCCCGCCCCCAACGCCCAAGCCCCGGTCTGTCTGCAGGCGCAGGCCTGCCTAGGCCTTGGGCGGCTTTCTCCAGCCAAGGACGTCCTTGGCACCTCGGGACCCAGTCCAGGGGACGACTATCGCTCTGCCTGCACCTGGGCCCCGAGACAGAGACACAGGGTGTCGCCGGACACCGGACCAAGGGGAAGGCCACCCGCCCCACCCCACCGGAAAGATCTGTCTCCGCTGGACAGCACCGCGACCCCTCCCCGCCGCCCTTTCATCTCCCAGGAGCGCCAGGCGCCCTCCCTTCCCGCCTGCCTCGGTGGCCCCGCCCCCAACACCAAAAGAGCTGGACAAAACGGCGAAAATAGGGAGCGCACGTGCCCTCCGGTTCCAGGAGAGACCACCACAGGGAAAAGCAGGCAGGCGGGCATGCACACAAACCACACAAGGAGGGTGTCTGGGACTGCTCCTCTCCTCCCGCATTCGGGACCCCGGGGCTCGGAGCCCGGCTGCAATCCGCGGACCCTGGAGGCCTGCCCCGGGATCCCACGGTGACTGACAGCGCCCGGGCACTGCATCCGCAACGGAGCCCAGCCCCGGGCACCACGGCACTCCGGTGGGGAAGCTGCCACTTCAACTCAGCCTCAGAGCGTCTGTCCCAGTCGGTGTCCCATCC
The DNA here is from genome assembly GCF_964194185.1 of Rhinolophus hipposideros. NCBI lineage: Eukaryota > Metazoa > Chordata > Mammalia > Chiroptera > Rhinolophidae > Rhinolophus > Rhinolophus hipposideros. Next base: position 74,912 of record NW_027669097.1, on the reverse strand, counting down.
AGTGCGTCCGTCCCCCTCCTCCCCAACTCCCAACCCCTGTCTGTCTGTCTTCTGCCACCTCCAGGGAAGTGGTAGCGGCCCCGTGGAGCCACAGATGGCGCTAAGGGGCCTCGCTGCGGGCAAGGAGTAAAAGGAAGTCCACCCAGGCGACGTTTGCAGGAGGCGGGGAGCAGGCGGGAGGCGGGGCCCTGGCGGAGCCGGCCAGCGGGGAGATGCTCCGGACAGGAGCAGCCCGGCAGCCTGGTTCGCGCTCACCACACAGCGCCCTGTTGTGGTGGCGCCGGGAGCCTGCTCCCAGCGTCTGTGGCCACAGCGGCTTGAACGCGCCCGATCTCCTCTGATCTGGGAAGCGAAGCAGGGTCGGGCCTGGTTAGTACGTGGATGGGGTCCGCCCCGGAATACCGGGTGCCCTAGGCTTTGGCCCGCCACTCCTTTGGCGGCAGCCCTGTCCCTAGTCCTTAGGGAGTAGCCCAGCGCGCCTAATAAACCCACGCCAGGGGTGGCGCTTGGGAGGCTGGAGGGTTAGGGGGAGAGGAATGGTGGCGCCACACAGCACTACAATCTCGCTGCATCGGCCCCAGGCCACGCCCTTCGCCCCGGGCTCCCCCGCCCTCCGGCACCCCGTTCTTAGTCCCCTTCCCTCCCGCAAGCCCTCTGCCAGCAGCCTTTCGTCCCGCCCCCAACGCCCAAGCCCCGGTCTGTCTGCCGGCGCAGGCCTGCCTAGGCCTTGGGCGGCTTTCTCCAGCCAAGGACGTGCTTGGCACCTCGGGACCCAGCCCAGGGGACGACTATCGCTCTGCCTGCACCTGGGCCCCGAGACAGAGACTCGGGGTGTCGCCGGACACCGGACCAAGGGGAAGGCCACCCGCCCCACCCCACCGGAAAGATCTGTCTCCGCTGGACAGCACCGCGACCCCTCCCCGCCCCCCTTTCATCTCCCAGGAGCGCCAGGCGCCCTCCCTTCCCGCCTGCCTCGGTGACCCTCCCTCAGCACCAAAAGAGCTGGACAAAACGGCGAAAATAGGGAGCGCACGTGCCCTCGGGTTCCAGGAGAGACCACCACAGGGAAAAGCAGGCGGGCGGGCATGCACACAACCCACACAAGGAGGGTGTCTGGGACTGCTCCTCTCCTCCCGCATTCGGGACCCCGGGGCTCGGAGCCCGGCTGCAATCCGCGGACCCTGGAGGCCTGCCCCGGGGTCCCACGGTGACTGACAGCGCCCGCGCACTGCCTCCGTAACGGAGCCCAGCCCCGGGCACCACCGCACTCCGGTGGGGAAGCTGCCACTTCAACTCAGCCTCAGAGCGTCTGTCCCAGTCGGTGTCCCATCCAGTGCGTCCGTCCCCCTCCTCCCCAACTCCCAACCCCTGTCTGTCTGTCTTCTGCCACCTCCAGGGAAGTGGTAGCGGCCCCGTGGAGCCACAGATGGCGCTAAGGGGCCTCGCTGCGGGCAAGGAGTAAAAGGAAGTCCACCCAGGCGACGTTTGCAGGAGGCGGGGAGCAGGCGGGAGGCGGGGCCCTGGCGGAGCCGGCCAGCGGGGAGTTGCTCCGGACGGGAGCAGCCTGGCAGCCTGGTTCGCGCTCACCACACAGGGCGGTCCGCCGATCTTGTGGCGCCGGGAGCCTGCTCCCAGCGTCTGTGGCCACAGCGGCTTGAACGCGCCCGATCTCCTCTGATCTGGGAAGCGAAGCAGGGTCGGGCCTGGTCAGTACGTGGATGGGGTCCGCCCCGGAATACCGGGTGCCCTAGGCTTTGGCCCGCCACTCCTTTGGCGGCAGCCCTGTCCCTAGTCCTTAGGGAGTAGCCCAGCGCGCCTAATAAACCCACGCCAGGGGTGGCGCTTGGGAGGCTGGAGGGTTAGGGGGAGAGGAATGGGTGGCGCCACACAGCACTACAATCTCGCTGCATCGGCCCCAGGCCACGCCCTTCGGCCCGGGCTCCCCCGCCCTCCGGCACCCCGTTCTTAGTCCCCTTCCCTCCCGCAAGCCCTCTGCCAGCAGCCTTTCGTCCCGCCCCCAACGCCCAAGCCCCCGTCTGTCTGCCGGCGCAGGCCTGCCTAGGCCTTGGGCGGCTTTCTCCAGCCAAGGACGTGCTTGGCACCTCGGGACCCAGCCCAGGGGACGACTATCGCTCTGCCTGCACCTGGGCCACGAGACAGAGACTCGGGGCGTCGCCGGACACCGGACCAAGGGGAAGGCCACCCGCCCCACCCCACCAGAAAGATCTGTCTCCGCTGGACAGCACCGCGACCCCACCCATCCCCCCTTTCATCTCCCAGGAGCGCCAGGCGCCCTCCCTTCCCGCCTGCCTCGGTGGCCCCGCCCCCAACACCAAAAGAGCTGGACAAAACGGAGAAAATAGGGAGCGCACGTGCCCTCGGGTTCCAGGAGAGACCACCACAGGGAAAAGCAGGCAGGCGGGCATGCACACAACCCACAAAAGGAGGGTGTCTGGGACTGCTCATCTCCTCCCGCATTCGGGACCCCGGGGCTCAGAGCCCGGCTGCAATCCGCGGACCCTGGAGGCCTGCCCCGGGGTCCCACGGTGACTGACAGCGCCCGGGCACTGCCTCCGTAACGGAGATCAGCCCCGGGCACCACCGCACTCCGGTGGGGAAGCTGCCACTTCAACTCAGCCTCAGAGCGTCTATCCCAGTCGGTGTCCCATTCTGTGCGTCCGTCCCCCCTCCTCCCCAATTCCCAACCCCTGTCTGTCTGTCTTCTGCCACCTCCAGGGAAGTGGTAGAGGCCCCGTGGAGCCTCAGATGGCGCGAAGGCGCCTCGCTGCGGGCAAGGAGTAAAAGGCAGTCCACCCAGGGGACGTTTGGAGGAGGCGGGGAGCAGGCGGGAGGCGGGGCCCTGGCGGAGCCGGCCAGTGGGGAGATGCTCCGGATGGGAGCAGCCCTGCAGCCTGGTTCGCGCTCACCAAACAGGGCTGTCCGCCGCTCTTGTGGCGCCGGGAGCCTGCTCCCAGCGTCTATGGCCACAGCGGCTTGAACGCGCCCGATCTCCTCTGATCTGGGAAGCGAAGCAGGGTCGGGCCTGGTTAGTATTTGGATGGGGTCCGCCCCGGAATACCGGGTGCCCTAGGCTTTGGCCCGCAACTCATTTTGCGGCCGCCCGGCCCCTCGTCCTTCGGGAGTGGCCAAGCCCGCCTAATAAACCCACGCCAGGGGTGGCGCTGTGGGGGCTGGAGGGCAGGGGGAGAGGAATGGGTGGCGCCACACAGCACTACAATCTCGCTGCATCGGCCCCAGGCCACGCCCTTCGGCCCGGGCTCCCCCGCTCCCTGCACCCCCTTCTTAGTCCCCTTCCCTCCCGCAAGCCCTCTGCCAGCAGCCTTTCGTCCCGCCCCCAACGCCCAAGCCAAGGTCTGTCTGCAGGCGCAGGCCTGCCTAGGCCTTGGGCGGCTTTCTCCAGCCAAGGACGTCCTTGGCACCTCGGGACCCAGTCCAGGGGACGACTATCGCTCTGCCTGCACCTGGGCCCCGAGACAGAGACACAGGGTGTCGCCGGACACCGGACCAAGGGGAAGGCCACCCGCCCCACCCCACCAGATAGATCTGTCTCCGCTGGACAGCACCGCGACCCCACCCATCCCCCCTTTCATCTCCCAGGAGCGCCAGGCGCCCTCCCTTCCCGCCTGCCTCGGTGGCCCCGCCCCCAACACCAATAGAGCTGGACAAAACGGCGAAAATAGGGAGCGCACGTGCCCTCCGGTTCCAGGAGAGACCACCACAGGGAAAAGCAGGCAGGCGGGCATGCACACAACCCACACAAGGAGGGTGTCTGGGACTGCTCCTCTCCTCCCGCATTCGGGACCCCGGGGCTCGGAGCCCGGCTGCAATCCGCGGACCCTGGAGGCCTGCCCCGGGGTCGCACGGTGACTGACAGCGCCCGGGCACTGCCTCCGTAACGGAGATCAGCCCCGGGCACCACCGCACTCCGGTGGGGAAGCTGCCACTTCAACTCAGCCTCAGAGCGTCTATCCCAGTCGGTGTCCCATTCTGTGCGTCCGTCCCCCCTCCTCCCCAATTCCCAACCCCTGTCTGTCTGTCTTCTGCCACCTCCAGGGAAGTGGTAGAGGCCCCGTGGAGCCTCAGATGGCGCGAAGGCGCCTCGCTGCGGGCAAGGAGTAAAAGGCAGTCCATCCAGGGGACGTTTGGAGGAGGCGGGGAGCAGGCGGGAGGCGGGGCCCTGGCGGAGCCGGCCAGTGGGGAGATGCTCCGGATGGTAGCAGCCCTGCAGCCTGGTTCGCGCTCACCATACAGGGCTGTCCGCCGCTCTTGTGGCGCCGGGAGCCTGCTTCCAGCGTCTCTGGCCACAGCGGCTTGAACGCGCCCGATCTCCTCTGATCTGGGAAGCGAAGCAGGGTCGGGCCTGGTGAGTATTTGGATGGGGTCCGCCCCGGAATACCGGGTGCCCTAGGCTTTGGCCCGCAACTCCTTTTGCGGCCGCCCGGCCCCTCGTCCTTCGGGAGTGGCCAAGCCCGCCTAATAAACCCACGCCAGGGGTGGCGCTGGGGGGGCTGGAGGGCAGGGGGAGAGGAATGGGTGGCGCCACACAGCACTACAATCTTGCTGCATCGGCCCCAGGCCACGCCCTTCGGCCCGGGCTACCCCACCCCCACACCCCCTTCTTAGTCCCCTTCCCTCCCGCAAGCCCTCTGCCAGCAGCCTTTCGTCCCGCCCCCAACGCCCAAGCCCAGGTCTGTCTGCAGGCGCAGGCCTGCCTAGGCCTTGGGCGGCTTTCTCCAGCCAAGGACGTGCTTGGCACCTCGGGACCCAGCCCAGGGGACGACTATCGCTCTGCCTGCACCTGGGCCCCGAGACAGAGACTCGGGGTGTCGCCGGACACCGGACCAAGGGGAAGGCCACCCGCCCCACCCCACCGGAAAGATCTGTCTCCGCTGGACAGCACCGCGACCCCTCCCCGCCCCCCTTTCATCTCCCAGGAGCGCCAGGCGCCCTCCCTTCCCGCCTGCCTTGGTGACCCCGCCCTCAGCACCAAAAGAGCTGGACAAAACGGCGAAAATAGGGAGCGCACGTGCCCTCGGGTTCCAGGAGAGACCAGCACAGGGAAAAGCAGGCGGGCGGGCATGCACACAACTCACACAAGGAGGGTGTCTGGGACTGCTCCTCTCCTCCCGCATTCGGGACCCCGGGGCTCGGAGCCCGGCTGCAATCCGCGGACCCTGGAGGCCTGCCCCGGGGTCCCACGGTGACTGACAGCGCCCGCGCACTGCCTCCGTAACGGAGCCCAGCCCCGGGCACCACCGCACTCCGGTGGGGAAGCTGCCACTTCAACTCAGCCTCAGAGCGTCTGTCCCAGTCGGTGTCCCATCCAGTGCGTCCGTCCCCCTCCTCCCCAACTCCCAACCCCTGTCTGTCTGTCTTCTGCCACCTCCAGGGAAGTGGTAGCGGCCCCGTGGAGCCACAGATGGCGCTAAGGGGCCTCGCTGCGGGCAAGGAGTAAAAGGAAGTCCACCCAGGCGACGTTTGCAGGAGGCGGGGAGCAGGCGGGAGGCGGGGCCCTGGCGGAGCCGGCCAGCGGGGAGATGCTCCGGACGGGAGCAGCCCGGCAGCCTGGTTCGCGCTCACCACACAGGGCGGTCCGCCGATCTTGTGGCGCCGGGAGCCTGCTCCCAGCGTCTGTGGCCACAGCGGCTTGAACGCGCCCGATCTCCTCTGATCTGGGAAGCGAAGCAGGGTCGGGCCTGGTTAGTACGTGGATGGGGTCCGCCCCGGAATACCGGGTGCCCTAGGCTTTGGCCCGCCACTCCTTTGGCGGCAGCCCTGTCCCTAGTCCTTAGGGAGTAGCCCAGCGCGCCTAATAAACCCACGCCAGGGGTGGCTCTTGGGAGGCTGGAGGGTTAGGGGGAGAGGAATGGTGGCGCCACACAGCACTACAATCTCGCTGCATCGGCCCCACGCCACGCCCTTCGGCCCGGGCTCCCCCCCTCCGGCACCCCGTTCTTAGTCCCCTTTCCTCCCGCAAGCCCTCTGCCAGCAGCCTTTCGTCCCGCCCCCAACGCCCAAGCCCCCGTCTGTCTGCCGGCGCAGGCCTGCCTAGGCCTTGGGCGGCTTTCTCCAGCCAAGGACGTGCTTGGCACCTCGGGACCCAGTCCAGGGGACGACTATCGCTCTGCCTGCACCTGGGCCCCGAGACAGAGACTCGGGGTGTCGCCGGACACCGGACCAAGGGGAAGGCCACCCGCCCCACCCCACCGGAAAGATCTGTCTCCGCTGGACAGCACCGCGACCCCTCCCCGCCCCCCTTTCATCTCCCAGGAGCGCCAGGCGCCCTCCCTTCCCGCCTGCCTCGGTGGCCCCGCCCCCAACACCAAAAGAGCTGGACAAAACGGCGAAAATAGGGAGCGCACGTGCCCTCCGGTTCCAGGAGAGACCACCACAGGGAAAAGCAGGCAGGCGGGCATGCACACAACCCACACAAGGAGGGTGTCTGGGACTGCTCCTCTCCTCCCGCATTCGGGACCCCGGGGCTCGGAGCCCGGCTGCAATCCGCGGACCCTGGAGGCCTGCCCCGGGATCCCACGGTGACTGACAGCGCCCGGGCACTGCATCCGCAACGGAGCCCAGCCCCGGGCACCACGGCACTCCGGTGGGGAAGCTGCCACTTCAACTCAGCCTCAGAGCGTCTGTCCCAGTCGGTGTCCCATCCAGTGCGTCCGTCCCCCTCCTCCCCAACTCCCAACCCCTGTCTGTCTGTCTTCTGCCACCTCCAGGGAAGTGGTAGCGGCCCCGTGGAGCCACAGATGGCGCTAAGGGGCCTCGCTGCGGGCAAGGAGTAAAAGGAAGTCCACCCAGGCGACGTTTGCAGGAGGCGGGGAGCAGGCGGGAGGCGGGGCCCTGGCGGAGCCGGCCAGCGGGGAGATGCTCCGGACAGGAGCAGCCCGGCAGCCTGGTTCGCGCTCACCACACAGCGCCCTGTTGTGGTGGCGCCGGGAGCCTGCTCCCAGCGTCTGTGGCCACAGCGGCTTGAACGCGCCCGATCTCCTCTGATCTGGGAAGCGAAGCAGGGTCGGGCCTGGTTAGTACGTGGATGGGGTCCGCCCCGGAATACCGGGTGCCCTAGGCTTTGGCCCGCCACTCCTTTGGCGGCAGCCCTGTCCCTAGTCCTTAGGGAGTAGCCCAGCGCGCCTAATAAACCCACGCCAGGGGTGGCGCTTGGGAGGCTGGAGGGTTAGGGGGAGAGGAATGGTGGCGCCACACAGCACTACAATCTCGCTGCATCGGCCCCAGGCCACGCCCTTCGCCCCGGGCTCCCCCGCCCTCCGGCACCCCGTTCTTAGTCCCCTTCCCTCCCGCAAGCCCTCTGCCAGCAGCCTTTCGTCCCGCCCCCAACGCCCAAGCCCCGGTCTGTCTGCCGGCGCAGGCCTGCCTAGGCCTTGGGCGGCTTTCTCCAGCCAAGGACGTGCTTGGCACCTCGGGACCCAGCCCAGGGGACGACTATCGCTCTGCCTGCACCTGGGCCCCGAGACAGAGACTCGGGGTGTCGCCGGACACCGGACCAAGGGGAAGGCCACCCGCCCCACCCCACCGGAAAGATCTGTCTCCGCTGGACAGCACCGCGACCCCTCCCCGCCCCCCTTTCATCTCCCAGGAGCGCCAGGCGCCCTCCCTTCCCGCCTGCCTCGGTGACCCTCCCTCAGCACCAAAAGAGCTGGACAAAACGGCGAAAATAGGGAGCGCACGTGCCCTCGGGTTCCAGGAGAGACCACCACAGGGAAAAGCAGGCGGGCGGGCATGCACACAACCCACACAAGGAGGGTGTCTGGGACTGCTCCTCTCCTCCCGCATTCGGGACCCCGGGGCTCGGAGCCCGGCTGCAATCCGCGGACCCTGGAGGCCTGCCCCGGGGTCCCACGGTGACTGACAGCGCCCGCGCACTGCCTCCGTAACGGAGCCCAGCCCCGGGCACCACCGCACTCCGGTGGGGAAGCTGCCACTTCAACTCAGCCTCAGAGCGTCTGTCCCAGTCGGTGTCCCATCCAGTGCGTCCGTCCCCCTCCTCCCCAACTCCCAACCCCTGTCTGTCTGTCTTCTGCCACCTCCAGGGAAGTGGTAGCGGCCCCGTGGAGCCACAGATGGCGCTAAGGGGCCTCGCTGCGGGCAAGGAGTAAAAGGAAGTCCACCCAGGCGACGTTTGCAGGAGGCGGGGAGCAGGCGGGAGGCGGGGCCCTGGCGGAGCCGGCCAGCGGGGAGTTGCTCCGGACGGGAGCAGCCCGGCAGCCTGGTTCGCGCTCACCACACAGGGCGGTCCGCCGCTCTTGTGGCGCCGGGAGCCTGCTCCCAGCGTCTGTGGCCACAGCGGCTTGAACGCGCCCGATCTCCTCTGATCTGGGAAGCGAAGCAGGGTCGGGCCTGGTCAGTACGTGGATGGGGTCCGCCCCGGAATACCGGGTGCCCTAGGCTTTGGCCCGCCACTCCTTTGGCGGCAGCCCTGTCCCTAGTCCTTAGGGAGTAGCCCAGCGCGCCTAATAAACCCACGCCAGGGGTGGCGCTTGGGAGGCTGGAGGGTTAGGGGGAGAGGAATGGGTGGCGCCACACAGCACTACAATCTCGCTGCATCGGCCCCAGGCCACGCCCTTCGGCCCGGGCTCCCCCGCCCTCCGGCACCCCGTTCTTAGTCCCCTTCCCTCCCGCAAGCCCTCTGCCAGCAGCCTTTCGTCCCGCCCCCAACGCCCAAGCCCCCGTCTGTCTGCCGGCGCAGGCCTGCCTAGGCCTTGGGCGGCTTTCTCCAGCCAAGGACGTGCTTGGCACCTCGGGACCCAGCCCAGGGGACGACTATCGCTCTGCCTGCACCTGGGCCACGAGACAGAGACTCGGGGCGTCGCCGGACACCGGACCAAGGGGAAGGCCACCCGCCCCACCCCACCAGAAAGATCTGTCTCCGCTGGACAGCACCGCGACCCCACCCATCCCCCCTTTCATCTCCCAGGAGCGCCAGGCGCCCTCCCTTCCCGCCTGCCTCGGTGGCCCCGCCCCCAACACCAAAAGAGCTGGACAAAACGGAGAAAATAGGGAGCGCACGTGCCCTCGGGTTCCAGGAGAGACCACCACAGGGAAAAGCAGGCAGGCGGGCATGCACACAACCCACAAAAGGAGGGTGTCTGGGACTGCTCATCTCCTCCCGCATTCGGGACCCCGGGGCTCAGAGCCCGGCTGCAATCCGCGGACCCTGGAGGCCTGCCCCGGGGTCCCACGGTGACTGACAGCGCCCGGGCACTGCCTCCGTAACGGAGATCAGCCCCGGGCACCACCGCACTCCGGTGGGGAAGCTGCCACTTCAACTCAGCCTCAGAGCGTCTATCCCAGTCGGTGTCCCATTCTGTGCGTCCGTCCCCCCTCCTCCCCAATTCCCAACCCCTGTCTGTCTGTCTTCTGCCACCTCCAGGGAAGTGGTAGAGGCCCCGTGGAGCCTCAGATGGCGCGAAGGCGCCTCGCTGCGGGCAAGGAGTAAAAGGCAGTCCACCCAGGGGACGTTTGGAGGAGGCGGGGAGCAGGCGGGAGGCGGGGCCCTGGCGGAGCCGGCCAGTGGGGAGATGCTCCGGATGGGAGCAGCCCTGCAGCCTGGTTCGCGCTCACCAAACAGGGCTGTCCGCCGCTCTTGTGGCGCCGGGAGCCTGCTCCCAGCGTCTATGGCCACAGCGGCTTGAACGCGCCCGATCTCCTCTGATCTGGGAAGCGAAGCAGGGTCGGGCCTGGTTAGTATTTGGATGGGGTCCGCCCCGGAATACCGGGTGCCCTAGGCTTTGGCCCGCAACTCATTTTGCGGCCGCCCGGCCCCTCGTCCTTCGGGAGTGGCCAAGCCCGCCTAATAAACCCACGCCAGGGGTGGCGCTGTGGGGGCTGGAGGGCAGGGGGAGAGGAATGGGTGGCGCCACACAGCACTACAATCTCGCTGCATCGGCCCCAGGCCACGCCCTTCGGCCCGGGCTCCCCCGCTCCCTGCACCCCCTTCTTAGTCCCCTTCCCTCCCGCAAGCCCTCTGCCAGCAGCCTTTCGTCCCGCCCCCAACGCCCAAGCCAAGGTCTGTCTGCAGGCGCAGGCCTGCCTAGGCCTTGGGCGGCTTTCTCCAGCCAAGGACGTCCTTGGCACCTCGGGACCCAGTCCAGGGGACGACTATCGCTCTGCCTGCACCTGGGCCCCGAGACAGAGACACAGGGTGTCGCCGGACACCGGACCAAGGGGAAGGCCACCCGCCCCACCCCACCAGATAGATCTGTCTCCGCTGGACAGCACCGCGACCCCACCCATCCCCCCTTTCATCTCCCAGGAGCGCCAGGCGCCCTCCCTTCCCGCCTGCCTCGGTGGCCCCGCCCCCAACACCAATAGAGCTGGACAAAACGGCGAAAATAGGGAGCGCACGTGCCCTCCGGTTCCAGGAGAGACCACCACAGGGAAAAGCAGGCAGGCGGGCATGCACACAACCCACACAAGGAGGGTGTCTGGGACTGCTCCTCTCCTCCCGCATTCGGGACCCCGGGGCTCGGAGCCCGGCTGCAATCCGCGGACCCTGGAGGCCTGCCCCGGGGTCGCACGGTGACTGACAGCGCCCGGGCACTGCCTCCGTAACGGAGATCAGCCCCGGGCACCACCGCACTCCGGTGGGGAAGCTGCCACTTCAACTCAGCCTCAGAGCGTCTATCCCAGTCGGTGTCCCATTCTGTGCGTCCGTCCCCCCTCCTCCCCAATTCCCAACCCCTGTCTGTCTGTCTTCTGCCACCTCCAGGGAAGTGGTAGAGGCCCCGTGGAGCCTCAGATGGCGCGAAGGCGCCTCGCTGCGGGCAAGGAGTAAAAGGCAGTCCATCCAGGGGACGTTTGGAGGAGGCGGGGAGCAGGCGGGAGGCGGGGCCCTGGCGGAGCCGGCCAGTGGGGAGATGCTCCGGATGGTAGCAGCCCTGCAGCCTGGTTCGCGCTCACCATACAGGGCTGTCCGCCGCTCTTGTGGCGCCGGGAGCCTGCTTCCAGCGTCTCTGGCCACAGCGGCTTGAACGCGCCCGATCTCCTCTGATCTGGGAAGCGAAGCAGGGTCGGGCCTGGTGAGTATTTGGATGGGGTCCGCCCCGGAATACCGGGTGCCCTAGGCTTTGGCCCGCAACTCCTTTTGCGGCCGCCCGGCCCCTCGTCCTTCGGGAGTGGCCAAGCCCGCCTAATAAACCCACGCCAGGGGTGGCGCTGGGGGGGCTGGAGGGCAGGGGGAGAGGAATGGGTGGCGCCACACAGCACTACAATCTCGCTGCATCGGCCCCACGCCAGGCCCTTCGGCCCGGGCTACCCCACCCCCACACCCCCTTCTTAGTCCCCTTCACTCCCGCAAGCCCTCTGCCAGCAGCCTTTCGTCCCGCCCCCAACGCCCAAGCCCCGGTCTGTCTGCAGGCGCAGGCCTGCCTAGGCCTTGGGCGGCTTTCTCCAGCCAAAGACGTCCTTGGCACCTCGGGACCCAGTCCAGGGGACGACTATCGCTCTGCCTGCACCTGGGCCCCGAGACAGAGACACAGGGTGTCGCCGGACACCGGACCAAGGGGAAGGCCACCCGCCCCACCCCACCGGAAAGATCTGTCTCCGCTGGACAGCACCGCGACCCCTCCCCGCCGCCCTTTCATCTCCCAGGAGCGCCAGGCGCCCTCCCTTCCCGCCTGCCTCGGTGGCCCCGCCCCCAACACCAAAAGAGCTGGACAAAACGGCGAAAATAGGGAGCGCACGTGCCCTCGGGTTCCAGGAGAGACCACCACAGGGAAAAGCAGGCAGGCGGGCATGCACACAACCCACACAAGGAGGGTGTCTGGGACTGCTCCTCTCCTCCCGCATTCGGGACCCCGGGGCTCGGAGCCCGGCTGCAATCCGCGGACCCTGGAGGCCTGCCCCGGGGTCCCACGGTGACTGACAGCGCCCGGGCACTGCATCCGCAACGGAGCCCAGCCCCGGGCACCACGGCACTCCGGTGGGGAAGCTGCCACTTCAACTCAGCCTCAGTGCCTCTGTGCCAGTCGGTGTCCCATCCAGTGCGTCTGTCCCCCCTCCTCCCCAACTCCCAACCCCTGTCTGTCTGTCTTTTGCCACCTCCAGGGAAGTGGTAGCGGCCCCGTGGAGCCACAGATGGCGCTAAGGGGCCTCGCTGCGGGCAAGGAGTAAAAGGCAGTCCACCAAGGCGACGTATGCAGGAGGCGGGGAGCAGGCGGGAGGCGGGGCCCTGGCGGAGCCGGACAGCGGGGAGATGCTCCGGATGGGAGCAGCCCTGCAGCCTGGTTCGCGCTCACCATACAGGGCTGTCCGCCGCTCTTGTGGCGCCGGGAGCCTGCTCCCAGCGTCTCTGGCCACAGCGGCTTGAACGCGCCCGATCTCCTCTGATCTGGGAAGCGAAGCAGGGTCGGGCCTGGTTAGTATTTGGATGGGGTCCGCCCCGGAATACCGGGTGCCCTAGGCTTTGGCCCGCAACTCCTTTTGCGGCCGCCCGGCCCCTCGTCCTTCGGGAGTGGCCCAGCGCGCCTAATAAACCCACGCCAGGGGTGGCGCTGGGGGGGCTGGAGGGCAGGGGGAGAGGAATGGGTGGCGCCACACAGCACTACAATCTCGCTGCATCGGCCCCACGCCAGGCCCTTCGGCCCGGGCTACCCCACCCCCACACCCCCTTCTTAGTCCCCTTCACTCCCGCAAGCCCTCTGCCAGCAGCCTTTCGTCCCGCCCCCAACGCCCAAGCCCCGGTCTGTCTGCAGGCTCAGGCCTGCCTAGGCCTTGGGCGGCTTTCTCCAGCCAAGGACGTGCTTGGCACCTCGGGACCCAGGCCAGGGGACGACTATCGCTCTGCCTGCACCTGGGCCCCGAGACAGAGACACAGGGTGTCGCCGGACACCGGACCAATGGGAAGGCCACCCGCCCCACCCCACCGGAAAGATCTGTCTCCGCTGGACAGCACCGCGACCCCTTTCCGCCCCCCTTTCATCTCCCAGCAGCGCCAGGCGCCCTCCCTTCCCGCCTGCCTCGGTGGCCCCGCCCCCAACACCAAAAGAGCTGGACAAAACGGCGAAAATAGGGAGCGCACGTGCCCTCGGGTCGCAGGAGAGACCACCACAGGGAAAAGCAGGCAGGCGGGCATACACACAACCCACACAAGGAGGGTGTCTGGGACTGCTCCTCTCCTCCCGCATTCGGGACCCCGGGGCTCGGAGCCCGGCTGCAATCCGCGGACCCTGGAGGCCTGCCCCGGGGTCCCACGGTGACTGACAGCGCCCGGGCAGTGCCTCCGTAACGGAGATCAGCCCCGGGCACCACCGCACTCCGGTGGGGAAGCTGCCACTTCAACTCAGCCTCAGTGCCTCTGTCCCAATCGGTGTCCCTTCCAGTGCGTCTGTCCCCCCTCCTCCCCAACTCCCAACCCCTGTCTGTCTGTCTTTTGCCACCTCCAGCGAAGTGGTAGCGGCCCCGTGGAGCCACAGATGGCGCTAAGGGGCCTCGCTGCGGGCAAGGAGTAAAAGGCAGTCCACCCAGGCGACGTATGCAGGAGGCGGGGAGCAGGCGGGAGGCGGGGCCCTGGCGGAGCCGGCCAGCGGGGAGATGCTCCGGATGGGAGCAGCCCGGCAGCCTGGTTCGCGCTCACCACACAGGGCGGTCCGCTGATCTTGTGGCGCCGGGAGCCTACTCCCAGCGTCTATGGCCACAGCGGCTTGAACGCGCCCGATCTCCTCTGATCTGGGAAGCGAAGCAGGGTCGGGCCTGGTTAGTATTTGGATGGGGTCCGCCCCGGAATACCGGGTGCCCTAGGCTTTGGCCCGCCACTCCTTTGGCGGCAGCCCTGTCCCTAGTCCTTAGGGAGTGGCCCAGCGCGCCTAATAAACCCACGCCAGGGGTGGCGCTTGGGAGGCTGGAGGGTTAGGGGGAGAGGAATGGGTGGCGCCACACAGCACTACAATCTCGCTGCATTGGCCACAGGCCAGGCCCTTCGGCCCGGGCTCCCCCGCCCCCCCCGCACCCCGTTCTTAGTCCCCTTCCCTCCCGCAAGCACTCTGCCAACAGCCTTTCGTCCCGCCCCCAACGCCCAAGCCCCGGTCTGTCTGCAGGCGCAGGCCTGCCTAGGCCTTGGGCGGCTTTCTCCAGCCAAGGACTTGCTTGGCACCTCGGGACACAGCCCAGGGGACGACTATCGCTCTGCCTGCACCTGGGCCCCGAGACAGAGACACAGGGTGTCGCCGGACACCAGACCAAGGGGAAGGCCACCCGCCCCACCCCACCAGAAAGATCTGTCTCCGCTGGACAGCACCGCGACCCCACCCATCCCCCCTTTCATCTCCCAGGAGCGCCAGGCGCCCTCCCTTCCCGCCTGCCTCGGTGGCCCCGCCCCCAACACCAAAAGAGCTGGACAAAACGGAGAAAATAGGGAGCGCACGTGCCCTCGGGTTCCAGGAGAGACCACCACAGGGAAAAGCAGGCAGGCGGGCATGCACACAACCCACAAAAGGAGGGTGTCTGGGACTGCTCCTCTCCTCCCGCATTCGGGACCCCGGGGCTCAGAGCCCGGCTGCAATCCGCGGACCCTGGAGGCCTGCCCCGGGGTCCCACGGTGACTGACAGCGCCCGGGCACTGCCTCCGTAACGGAGATCAGCCCCGGGCACCACCGCACTCCGGTGGGGAAGCTGCCACTTCAACTCAGCCTCAGAGCGTCTATCCCAGTCGGTGTCCCATTCTGTGCGTCCGTCCCCCCTCCTCCCCAATTCCCAACCCCTGTCTGTCTGTCTTCTGCCACCTCCAGGGAAGTGGTAGAGGCCTCGTGGAGCCTCAGATGGCGCGAAGGCGCCTCGCTGCGGGCAAGGAGTAAAAGGCAGTCCACCCAGGGGACGTTTGGAGGAGGCGGGGAGCAGGCGGGAGGCGGGGCCCTGGCGGAGCCGGCCAGTGGGGAGATGCTCCGGATGGGAGCAGCCCTGCAGCCTGGTTCGCGCTCACCAAACAGGGCTGTCCGCCGCTCTTGTGGCGCCGGGAGCCTGCTCCCAGCGTCTATGGCCACAGCGGCTTGAACGCGCCCGATCTCCTCTGATCTGGGAAGCGAAGCAGGGTCGGGCCTGGTTAGTATTTGGATGGGGTCCGCCCCGGAATACCGGGTGCCCTAGGCTTTGGCCCGCAACTCCTTTTGCGGCCGCCCGGCCCCTCGTCCTTCGGGAGTGGCCAAGCCCGCCTAATAAACCCACGCCAGGGGTGGCGCTGTGGGGGCTGGAGGGCAGGGGGAGAGGAATGGGTGGCGCCACACAGCACTACAATCTCGCTGCATCGGCCCCAGGCCACGCCCTTCGGCCCGGGCTCCCCCGCTCCCTGCACCCCCTTCTTAGTCCCCTTCCCTCCCGCAAGCCCTCTGCCAGCAGCCTTTCGTCCCGCCCCCAACGCCCAAGCCAAGGTCTGTCTGCAGGCGCAGGCCTGCCTAGGCCTTGGGCGGCTTTCTCCAGCCAAGGACGTCCTTGGCACCTCGGGACCCAGTCCAGGGGACGACTATCGCTCTGCCTGCACCTGGGCCCCGAGACAGAGACACAGGGTGTCGCCGGACACCGGACCAAGGGGAAGGCCACCCGCCCCACCCCACCAGATAGATCTGTCTCCGCTGGACAGCACCGCGACCCCACCCATCCCCCCTTTCATCTCCCAGGAGCGCCAGGCGCCCTCCCTTCCCGCCTGCCTCGGTGGCCCCGCCCCCAACACCAATAGAGCTGGACAAAACGGCGAAAATAGGGAGCGCACGTGCCCTCCGGTTCCAGGAGAGACCACCACAGGGAAAAGCAGGCAGGCGGGCATGCACACAACCCACACAAGGAGGGTGTCTGGGACTGCTCCTCTCCTCCCGCATTCGGGACCCCGGGGCTCGGAGCCCGGCTGCAATCCGCGGACCCTGGAGGCCTGCCCCGGGGTCGCACGGTGACTGACAGCGCCCGGGCACTGCCTCCGTAACGGAGATCAGCCCCGGGCACCACCGCACTCCGGTGGGGAAGCTGCCACTTCAACTCAGCCTCAGAGCGTCTATCCCAGTCGGTGTCCCATTCTGTGCGTCCGTCCCCCCTCCTCCCCAATTCCCAACCCCTGTCTGTCTGTCTTCTGCCACCTCCAGGGAAGTGGTAGAGGCCCCGTGGAGCCTCAGATGGCGCGAAGGCGCCTCGCTGCGGGCAAGGAGTAAAAGGCAGTCCATCCAGGGGACGTTTGGAGGAGGCGGGGAGCAGGCGGGAGGCGGGGCCCTGGCGGAGCCGGCCAGTGGGGAGATGCTCCGGATGGTAGCAGCCCTGCAGCCTGGTTCGCGCTCACCATACAGGGCTGTCCGCCGCTCTTGTGGCGCCGGGAGCCTGCTTCCAGCGTCTCTGGCCACAGCGGCTTGAACGCGCCCGATCTCCTCTGATCTGGGAAGCGAAGCAGGGTCGGGCCTGGTGAGTATTTGGATGGGGTCCGCCCCGGAATACCGGGTGCCCTAGGCTTTGGCCCGCAACTCCTTTTGCGGCCGCCCGGCCCCTCGTCCTTCGGGAGTGGCCAAGCCCGCCTAATAAACCCACGCCAGGGGTGCCGCTGGGAGGGCTGGAGGGCAGGGGGAGAGGAATGGGTGGCGCCACACAGCACTACAATCTCGCTGCATCGGCCCCACGCCAGGCCCTTCGGCCCGGGCTACCCCACCCCCACACCCCCTTCTTAGTCCCCTTCACTCCCGCAAGCCCTCTGCCAGCAGCCTTTCGTCCCGCCCCCAACGCCCAAGCCCCGGTCTGTCTGCAGGCGCAGGCCTGCCTAGGCCTTGGGCGGCTTTCTCCAGCCAAGGACGTCCTTGGCACCTCGGGACCCAGTCCAGGGGACGACTATCGCTCTGCCTGCACCTGGGCCCCGAGACAGAGACTCGGGGCGTCGCCGGACACCGGACCAAGGGGAAGGCCACCCGCCCCACCCCACCGGAAAGATCTGTCTCCGCTGGACAGCACCGCGACCCCTCCCCGCCCCCCTTTCATCTCCCAGGAGCGCCAGGCGCCCTCCCTTCCCGCCTGCCTCGGTGGCCCCGCCCCCAACACCAAAAGAGCTGGACAAAACGGCGAAAATAGGGAGCGCACGTGCCCTCGGGTTCCAGGAGAGACCACCACAGGGAAAAGCAGGCAGGCGGGCATGCACACAACCCACACAAGGAGGGTGTCTGGGACTGCTCCTCTCCTCCCGCATTCGGGACCCCGGGGCTCGGAGCCCGGCTGCAATCCGCGGACCCTGGAGGCCTGCCCCGGGGTCCCACGGTGACTGACAGCGCCCGGGCACTGCATCCGCAACGGAGCCCAGCCCCGGGCACCACGGCACTCCGGTGGGGAAGCTGCCACTTCAACTCAGCCTCAGTGCCTCTGTCCCAATCGGTGTCCCTTCCAGTGCGTCTGTCCCCCCTCCTCCCCAACTCCCAACCCCTGTCTGTCTGTCTTTTGCCACCTCCAGCGAAGTGGTAGCGGCCCCGTGGAGCCACAGATGGCGCTAAGGGGCCTCGCTGCGGGCAAGGAGTAAAAGGCAGTCCACCCAGGCGACGTATGCAGGAGGCGGGGAGCAGGCGGGAGGCGGGGCCCTGGCGGAGCCGGCCAGCGGGGAGATGCTCCGGATGGGAGCAGCCCGGCAGCCTGGTTCGCGCTCACCACACAGGGCGGTCCGCTGATCTTGTGGCGCCGGGAGCCTACTCCCAGCGTCTATGGCCACAGCGGCTTGAACGCGCCCGATCTCCTCTGATCTGGGAAGCGAAGCAGGGTCGGGCCTGGTTAGTATTTGGATGGGGTCCGCCCCGGAATACCGGGTGCCCTAGTCTTTGGCCCGCCACTCCTTTGGCGGCTGCCCTGTCCTAGTCCTTAGGGAGTGGCCCAGCGCGCCTAATAAACCCACGCCAGGGGTGGCGCTTGGGAGGCTGGAGGGTTAGGGGGAGAGGAATGGGTGGCGCCACACAGCACTACAATCTCGCTGCATTGGCCACAGGCCAGGCCCTTCGGCCCGGGCTCCCCCGCCCCCCCGCACCTCGTTCTTAGTCCCCTTCCCTCCCGCAAGCACTCTGCCAACAGCCTTTCGTCCCGCCCCCAACGCCCAAGCCCCGGTCTGTCTGCAGGCGCAGGCCTGCCTAGGCCTTGGGCGGCTTTCTCCACCAAGGACGTGCTTGGCACCTCGGGACACAGCCCAGGGGACGACTATCGCTCTGCCTGCACCTGGGCCCCGAGACAGAGACACAGGGTGTCGCCGGACACCGGACCAAGGGGAAGGCCACCCGCCCCACCCCACCAGAAAGATCTGTCTCCGCTGGACAGCACCGCGACCCCACCCATCCCCCCTTTCATCTCCCAGGAGCGCCAGGCGCCCTCCCTTCCCGCCTGCCTCGGTGGCCCCGCCCCCAACACCAAAAGAGCTGGACAAAACGGAGAAAATAGGGAGCGCACGTGCCCTCGGGTTCCAGGAGAGACCACCACAGGGAAAAGCAGGCAGGCGGGCATGCACACAACCCACACAAGGAGGGTGTCTGGGGCTGCTCCTCTCCTCCCGCATTCGGGACCCCGGGGCTGGGAGCCCGGCTGCAATCCGCGGACCCTGGAGGCCTGCCCCGGGGTCCCACGGTGACTGACAGCGCCCGGGCACTGCCTCCGTAACGGAGATCAGCCCCGGGCACCACCGCACTCCGGTGGGGAAGCTGCCACTTCAACTCAGCCTCAGTGCCTCTGTCCCAGTCGGTGTCCCATCCAGTGCGTCTGTCCCCCCTCCTCCCCAACTCCCAACCCCTGTCTGTCTGTCTTTTGCCACCTCCAGGGAAGTGGTAGCGGCCCCGTGGAGCCACAGATGGCGCTAAGGGGCCTCGCTGCGGGCAAGGAGTAAAAGGCAGTCCACCCAGGCGACGTATGCAGGAGGCGGGGAGCAGGCGGGAGGCGGGGCCCTGGCGGAGCCGGACAGCGGGGAGATGCTCCGGATGGGAGCAGCCCGGCAGCCTGGTTCGCGCTCACCATACAGGGCTGTCCGCCGCTCTTGTGGCGCCGGGAGCCTGCTCCCAGCGTCTCTGGCCACAGCGGCTTGAACGCGCCCGATCTCCTCTGATCTGGGAAGCGAAGCAGGGTCGGGCCTGGTTAGTATTTGGATGGGGTCCGCCCCGGAATACCGGGTGCCCTAGGCTTTGGCCCGCAACTCCTTTTGCGGCCGCCCGGCCCCTCGTCCTTCGGGAGTGGCCAAGCCCGCCTAATAAACCCACGCCAGGGGTGGCGCTGGGGGGGCTGGAGGGCAGGGGGAGAGGAATGGGTGGCGCCACACAGCACTACAATCTTGCTGCATCGGCCCCAGGCCACGCCCTTCGGCCCGGGCTACCCCACCCCCACACCCCCTTCTTAGTCCCCTTCCCTCCCGCAAGCCCTCTGCCAGCAGCCTTTCGTCCCGCCCCCAACGCCCAAGCCCAGGTCTGTCTGCAGGCGCAGGCCTGCCTAGGCCTTGGGCGGCTTTCTCCAGCCAAGGACGTGCTTGGCACCTCGGGACCCAGCCCAGGGGACGACTATCGCTCTGCCTGCACCTGGGCCCCGAGACAGAGACTCGGGGTGTCGCCGGACACCGGACCAAGGGGAAGGCCACCCGCCCCACCCCACCGGAAAGATCTGTCTCCGCTGGACAGCACCGCGACCCCTCCCCGCCCCCCTTTCATCTCCCAGGAGCGCCAGGCGCCCTCCCTTCCCGCCTGCCTTGGTGACCCCGCCCTCAGCACCAAAAGAGCTGGACAAAACGGCGAAAATAGGGAGCGCACGTGCCCTCGGGTTCCAGGAGAGACCAGCACAGGGAAAAGCAGGCGGGCGGGCATGCACACAACTCACACAAGGAGGGTGTCTGGGACTGCTCCTCTCCTCCCGCATTCGGGACCCCGGGGCTCGGAGCCCGGCTGCAATCCGCGGACCCTGGAGGCCTGCCCCGGGGTCCCACGGTGACTGACAGCGCCCGCGCACTGCCTCCGTAACGGAGCCCAGCCCCGGGCACCACCGCACTCCGGTGGGGAAGCTGCCACTTCAACTCAGCCTCAGAGCGTCTGTCCCAGTCGGTGTCCCATCCAGTGCGTCCGTCCCCCTCCTCCCCAACTCCCAACCCCTGTCTGTCTGTCTTCTGCCACCTCCAGGGAAGTGGTAGCGGCCCCGTGGAGCCACAGATGGCTCTAAGGGGCCTCGCTGCGGGCAAGGAGTAAAAGGAAGTCCACCCAGGCGACGTTTGCAGGAGGCGGGGAGCAGGCGGGAGGCGGGGCCCTGGCGGAGCCGGCCAGCGGGGAGATGCTCCGGACGGGAGCAGCCCGGCAGCCTGGTTCGCGCTCACCACACAGGGCGGTCCGCCGATCTTGTGGCGCCGGGAGCCTGCTCCCAGCGTCTGTGGCCACAGCGGCTTGAACGCGCCCGATCTCCTCTGATCTGGGAAGCGAAGCAGGGTCGGGCCTGGTTAGTACGTGGATGGGGTCCGCCCCGGAATACCGGGTGCCCTAGGCTTTGGCCCGCCACTCCTTTGGCGGCAGCCCTGTCCCTAGTCCTTAGGGAGTAGCCCAGCGCGCCTAATAAACCCACGCCAGGGGTGGCGCTTGGGAGGCTGGAGGGTTAGGGGGAGAGGAATGGTGGCGCCACACAGCACTACAATCTCCCTGCATCGGCCCCAGGCCACGCCCTTCGCCCCGGGCTCCCCCGCCCTCCGGCACCCCGTTCTTAGTCCCCTTCCCTCCCGCAAGCCCTCTGCCAGCAGCCTTTCGTCCCGCCCCCAACGCCCAAGCCCAGGTCTGTCTGCAGGCGCAGGCCTGCCTAGGCCTTGGGCGGCTTTCTCCAGCCAAGGACGTGCTTGGCACCTCGGGACCCAGCCCAGGGGACGACTATCGCTCTGCCTGCACCTGGGCCCCGAGACAGAGACTCGGGGTGTCGCCGGACACCGGACCAAAGGGAAGGCCACCCGCCCCACCCCACCGGAAAGATCTGTCTCCGCTGGACAGCACCGCGACCCCTCCCCGCCCCCCTTTCATCTCCCAGGAGCGCCAGGCGCCCTCCCTTCCCGCCTGCCTCGGTGGCCCCGCCCCCAGCACCAAAAGAGCTGGACAAAACGGCGAAAATAGGGAGCGCACGTGCCCTCGGGTTCCAGGAGAGACCACCACAGGGAAAAGCAGGCGGGCGGGCATGCACACAACCCACACAAGGAGGGTGTCTGGGACTGCTCCTCTCCTCCCGCATTCGGGACCCCGGGGCTCGGAGCCCGGCTGCAATCCGCGGACCCTGGAGGCCTGCCCCGGGGTCCCACGGTGACTGAAAGCGCCCGCGCACTGCCTCCGTAACGGAGCCCAGCCCCGGGCACCACGGCACTCCTGTGGGGAACCTGCCACTTCAACTCAGCCTCAGAGCGTCTGTCCCAGTCGGTGTCCCATCCAGTGCGTCCGTCCCCCTCCTCCCCAACTCCCAACCCCTGTCTGTCTGTCTTCTGCCACCTCCAGGGAAGTGGTAGCGGCCCCGTGGAGCCACAGATGGCGCTAAGGGGCCTCGCTGCGGGCAAGGAGTGAAAGGCAGTCCACCCAGGCGACGTTTGCAGGAGGCGGGGAGCAGGCGGGAGGCGGGGCCCTGGCGGAGCCGGCCAGCGGGGAGTTGCTCCGGACGGGAGCAGCCCGGCAGCCTGGTTCGCGCTCACCACACAGGGCGGTCCGCCGATCTTGTGGCGCCGGGAGCCTGCTCCCAGCGTCTGTGGCCACAGCGGCTTGAACGCGCCCGATCTCCTCTGATCTGGGAAGCGAAGCAGGGTCGGGCCTGGTCAGTACGTGGATGGGGTCCGCCCCGGAATACCGGGTGCCCTAGGCTTTGGCCCGCCACTCCTTTGGCGGCAGCCCTGTCCCTAGTCCTTAGGGAGTAGCCCAGCGCGCCTAATAAACCCACGCCAGGGGTGGCTCTTGGGAGGCTGGAGGGTTAGGGGGAGAGGAATGGTGGCGCCACACAGCACTACAATCTCGCTGCATCGGCCCCACGCCACGCCCTTCGGCCCGGGCTCCCCCCCTCCGGCACCCCGTTCTTAGTCCCCTTTCCTCCCGCAAGCCCTCTGCCAGCAGCCTTTCGTCCCGCCCCCAACGCCCAAGCCCCCGTCTGTCTGCCGGCGCAGGCCTGCCTAGGCCTTGGGCGGCTTTCTCCAGCCAAGGACGTGCTTGGCACCTCGGGACCCAGCCCAGGGGACGACTATCGCTCTGCCTGCACCTGGGCCCCGAGACAGAGACTCGGGGCGTCGCCGGACACCGGACCAAGGGGAAGGCCACCCGCCCCACCCCACCGGAAAGATCTGTCTCCGCTGGACAGCACCGCGACCCCTCCCCGCCCCCCTTTCATCTCCCAGGAGCGCCAGGCGCCCTCCCTTCCCGCCTGCCTCGGTGGCCCCGCCCCCAGCACCAAAAGAGCTGGACAAAACGGCGAAAATAGGGAGCGCACGTGCCCTCGGGTTCCAGGAGAGACCACCACAGGGAAAAGCAGGCGGGCGGGCATGCACACAACCCACACAAGGAGGGTGTCTGGGACTGCTCCTCTCCTCCCGCATTCGGGACCCCGGGGCTCGGAGCCCGGCTGCAATCCGCGGACCCTGGAGGCCTGCAACGGGGTCCCACGGTGACTGACAGCGCCCGCGCACTGCATCCGCAACGGAGCCCAGCCCCGGGCACCACGGCACTCCTGTGGGGAACCTGCCACTTCAACTCAGCCTCAGAGCGTCTGTCGCAGTCGGTGTCCCATCCAGTGCGTCCGTCTCCCTCCTCCCCAACTCCCAACCCCTGTCTGTCTGTCTTCTGCCACCTCCAGGGAAGTGGTAGCGGCCCCGTGGAGCCACAGATGGCGCTAAGGGGCCTCGCTGCGGGCAAGGAGTGAAAGGAAGTTTACCCAGGCGACGTTTGCAGGAGGCGGGGAGCAGGCGGGAGGCGGGGCCCTGGCGGAGCCGGCCAGCGGGGAGATGCTCTGGACGGGAGCAGCCCGGCAGCCTGGTTCGCGCTCACCACACAGGGCGGTCCGCCGATCTTGTGGCGCCGGGAGCCTGCTCCCAGCGTCTATGGCCACAGCGGCTTGAACGCGCCCGATCTCCTCTGATCTGGGAAGCGAAGCAGGGTCGGGCCTGGTCAGTACGTGGATGGGGTCCGCCCCGGAATACCGGGTGCCCTAGGCTTTGGCCCGCCACTCTTTTGGCGGCCGCCCTGTCCCTAGTCCTTAGGGAGTGGCCCAGCGCGCCTAATAAACCCACGCCAGGGGTGGCGCTTGGGAGGCTGGAGGGTTAGGGGGAGAGGAATGGGTGGCGCCACACAGCACTACAATCTCGCTGCATCGGCCCCAGGCCACGCCCTTCGGCCCGGGCTCCCCCGCTCCCTGCACCCCCTTCTTAGTCCCCTTCCCTCCCGCAAGCCCTCTGCCAGCAGCCTTTCGTCCCGCCCCCAACGCCCAAGCCAAGGTCTGTCTGCAGGCGCAGGCCTGCCTAGGCCTTGGGCGGCTTTCTCCAGCCAAGGACGTCCTTGGCACCTCGGGACCCAGTCCAGGGGACGACTATCGCTCTGCCTGCACCTGGGCCCCGAGACAGAGACACAGGGTGTCGCCGGACACCGGACCAAGGGGAAGGCCACCCGCCCCACCCCACCAGAAAGATCTGTCTCCGCTGGACAGCACCGCGACCCCACCCATCCCCCCTTTCATCTCCCAGGAGCGCCAGGCGCCCTCCCTTCCCGCCTGCCTCGGTGGCCCCGCCCCCAACACCAAAAGAGCTGGACAAAACGGCGAAAATAGGGAGCGCACGTGCCCTCCGGTTCCAGGAGAGCCCACCACAGGGAAAAGCAGGCAGGCGGGCATGCACACAACCCACACAAGGAGGGTGTCTGGGACTGCTCCTCTCCTCCCGCATTCGGGACCCCGGGGCTCGGAGCCCGGCTGCAATCCGCGGACCCTGGAGGCCTGCCCCGGGGTCCCACGGTGACTGACAGCGCCCGGGCACTGCCTCCGTAACGGAGATCAGCCCCGGGCACCACCGCACTCCGGTGGGGAAGCTGCCACTTCAACTCAGCCTCAGAGCGTCTATCCCAGTCGGTGTCCCATTCTGTGCGTCTGTCCCCCCTCCTCCCCAATTCCCAACCCCTGTCTGTCTGTCTTCTGCCACCTCCAGGGAAGTGGTAGAGGCCCCGTGGAGCCTTAGATGGCGCGAAGGCGCCTCGCTGCGGGCAAGGAGTAAAAGGCAGTCCATCCAGGGGACGTTTGGAGGAGGCGGGGAGCAGGCGGGAGGCGGGGCCCTGGCGGAGCCGGCCAGTGGGGAGATGCTCCGGATGGTAGCAGCCCTGCAGCCTGGTTCGCGCTCACCATACAGGGCTGTCCGCCGCTCTTGTGGCGCCGGGAGCCTGCTTCCAGCGTCTCTGGCCACAGCGGCTTGAACGCGCCCGATCTCCTCTGATCTGGGAAGCGAAGCAGGGTCGGGCCTGGTCAGTACGTGGATGGGGTCCGCCCCGGAATACCGGGTGCCCTAGGCTTTGGCCCGCAACTCCTTTTGCGGCCGCCCGGCCCCTCGTCCTTCGGGAGTGGCCAAGCCCGCCTAATAAACCCACGCCAGGGGTGGCGCTGGGGGGGCTGGAGGGCAGGGGGAGAGGAATGGGTGGCGCCACACAGCACTACAATCTCGCTGCATCGGCCCCACGCCAGGCCCTTCGGCCCGGGCTACCCCACCCCCACACCCCCTGCTTAGTCCCCTTCACTCCCGCAAGCCCTCTGCCAGCAGCCTTTCGTCCCGCCCCCAACGCCCAAGCCCCGGTCTGTCTGCAGGCGCAGGCCTGCCTAGGCCTTGGGCGGCTTTCTCCAGCCAAGGACGTCCTTGGCACCTCGGGACCCAGTCCAGGGGACGACTATCGCTCTGCCTGCACCTGGGCCCCGAGACAGAGACACAGGGTGTCGCCGGACACCGGACCAAGGGGAAGGCCACCCGCCCCACCCCACCGGAAAGATCTGTCTCCGCTGGACAGCACCGCGACCCCTCCCCGCCGCCCTTTCATCTCCCAGGAGCGCCAGGCGCCCTCCCTTCCCGCCTGCCTCGGTGGCCCCGCCCCCAACACCAAAAGAGCTGGACAAAACGGCGAAAATAGGGAGCGCACGTGCCCTCCGGTTCCAGGAGAGACCACCACAGGGAAAAGCAGGCAGGCGGGCATGCACACAACCCACACAAGGAGGGTGTCTGGGACTGCTCCTCTCCTCCCGCATTCGGGACCCCGGGGCTCGGAGCCCGGCTGCAATCCGCGGACCCTGGAGGCCTGCCCCGGGATCCCACGGTGACTGACAGCGCCCGGGCACTGCATCCGCAACGGAGCCCAGCCCCGGGCACCACGGCACTCCGGTGGGGAAGCTGCCACTTCAACTCAGCCTCAGAGCGTCTGTCCCAGTCGGTGTCCCATCCAGTGCGTCCGTCCCCCTCCTCCCCAACTCCCAACCCCTGTCTGTCTGTCTTCTGCCACCTCCAGGGAAGTGGTAGCGGCCCCGTGGAGCCACAGATGGCGCTAAGGGGCCTCGCTGCGGGCAAGGAGTAAAAGGAAGTCCACCCAGGCGACGTTTGCAGGAGGCGGGGAGCAGGCGGGAGGCGGGGCCCTGGCGGAGCCGGCCAGCGGGGAGATGCTCCGGACAGGAGCAGCCCGGCAGCCTGGTTCGCGCTCACCACACAGCGCCCTGTTGTGGTGGCGCCGGGAGCCTGCTCCCAGCGTCTGTGGCCACAGCGGCTTGAACGCGCCCGATCTCCTCTGATCTGGGAAGCGAAGCAGGGTCGGGCCTGGTTAGTACGTGGATGGGGTCCGCCCCGGAATACCGGGTGCCCTAGGCTTTGGCCCGCCACTCCTTTGGCGGCAGCCCTGTCCCTAGTCCTTAGGGAGTAGCCCAGCGCGCCTAATAAACCCACGCCAGGGGTGGCGCTTGGGAGGCTGGAGGGTTAGGGGGAGAGGAATGGTGGCGCCACACAGCACTACAATCTCGCTGCATCGGCCCCAGGCCACGCCCTTCGCCCCGGGCTCCCCCGCCCTCCGGCACCCCGTTCTTAGTCCCCTTCCCTCCCGCAAGCCCTCTGCCAGCAGCCTTTCGTCCCGCCCCCAACGCCCAAGCCCCGGTCTGTCTGCCGGCGCAGGCCTGCCTAGGCCTTGGGCGGCTTTCTCCAGCCAAGGACGTGCTTGGCACCTCGGGACCCAGCCCAGGGGACGACTATCGCTCTGCCTGCACCTGGGCCCCGAGACAGAGACTCGGGGTGTCGCCGGACACCGGACCAAGGGGAAGGCCACCCGCCCCACCCCACCGGAAAGATCTGTCTCCGCTGGACAGCACCGCGACCCCTCCCCGCCCCCCTTTCATCTCCCAGGAGCGCCAGGCGCCCTCCCTTCCCGCCTGCCTCGGTGACCCTCCCTCAGCACCAAAAGAGCTGGACAAAACGGCGAAAATAGGGAGCGCACGTGCCCTCGGGTTCCAGGAGAGACCACCACAGGGAAAAGCAGGCGGGCGGGCATGCACACAACCCACACAAGGAGGGTGTCTGGGACTGCTCCTCTCCTCCCGCATTCGGGACCCCGGGGCTCGGAGCCCGGCTGCAATCCGCGGACCCTGGAGGCCTGCCCCGGGGTCCCACGGTGACTGACAGCGCCCGCGCACTGCCTCCGTAACGGAGCCCAGCCCCGGGCACCACCGCACTCCGGTGGGGAAGCTGCCACTTCAACTCAGCCTCAGAGCGTCTGTCCCAGTCGGTGTCCCATCCAGTGCGTCCGTCCCCCTCCTCCCCAACTCCCAACCCCTGTCTGTCTGTCTTCTGCCACCTCCAGGGAAGTGGTAGCGGCCCCGTGGAGCCACAGATGGCGCTAAGGGGCCTCGCTGCGGGCAAGGAGTAAAAGGAAGTCCACCCAGGCGACGTTTGCAGGAGGCGGGGAGCAGGCGGGAGGCGGGGCCCTGGCGGAGCCGGCCAGCGGGGAGATGCTCTGGACGGGAGCAGCCTGGCAGCCTGGTTCGCGCTCACCACACAGGGCGGTCCGCCGATCTTGTGGCGCCGGGAGCCTGCTCCCAGCGTCTGTGGCCACAGCGGCTTGAACGCGCCCGATCTCCTCTGATCTGGGAAGCGAAGCAGGGTCGGGCCTGGTCAGTACGTGGATGGGGTCCGCCCCGGAATACCGGGTGCCCTAGGCTTTGGCCCGCCACTCCTTTGGCGGCAGCCCTGTCCCTAGTCCTTAGGGAGTAGCCCAGCGCGCCTAATAAACCCACGCCAGGGGTGGCGCTTGGGAGGCTGGAGGGTTAGGGGGAGAGGAATGGGTGGCGCCACACAGCACTACAATCTCGCTGCATCGGCCCCAGGCCACGCCCTTCGGCCCGGGCTCCCCCGCCCTCCGGCACCCCGTTCTTAGTCCCCTTCCCTCCCGCAAGCCCTCTGCCAGCAGCCTTTCGTCCCGCCCCCAACGCCCAAGCCCCCGTCTGTCTGCCGGCGCAGGCCTGCCTAGGCCTTGGGCGGCTTTCTCCAGCCAAGGACGTGCTTGGCACCTCGGGACCCAGCCCAGGGGACGACTATCGCTCTGCCTGCACCTGGGCCACGAGACAGAGACTCGGGGCGTCGCCGGACACCGGACCAAGGGGAAGGCCACCCGCCCCACCCCACCAGAAAGATCTGTCTCCGCTGGACAGCACCGCGACCCCACCCATCCCCCCTTTCATCTCCCAGGAGCGCCAGGCGCCCTCCCTTCCCGCCTGCCTCGGTGGCCCCGCCCCCAACACCAAAAGAGCTGGACAAAACGGAGAAAATAGGGAGCGCACGTGCCCTCGGGTTCCAGGAGAGACCACCACAGGGAAAAGCAGGCAGGCGGGCATGCACACAACCCACAAAAGGAGGGTGTCTGGGACTGCTCATCTCCTCCCGCATTCGGGACCCCGGGGCTCAGAGCCCGGCTGCAATCCGCGGACCCTGGAGGCCTGCCCCGGGGTCCCACGGTGACTGACAGCGCCCGGGCACTGCCTCCGTAACGGAGATCAGCCCCGGGCACCACCGCACTCCGGTGGGGAAGCTGCCACTTCAACTCAGCCTCAGAGCGTCTATCCCAGTCGGTGTCCCATTCTGTGCGTCCGTCCCCCCTCCTCCCCAATTCCCAACCCCTGTCTGTCTGTCTTCTGCCACCTCCAGGGAAGTGGTAGAGGCCCCGTGGAGCCTCAGATGGCGCGAAGGCGCCTCGCTGCGGGCAAGGAGTAAAAGGCAGTCCACCCAGGGGACGTTTGGAGGAGGCGGGGAGCAGGCGGGAGGCGGGGCCCTGGCGGAGCCGGCCAGTGGGGAGATGCTCCGGATGGGAGCAGCCCTGCAGCCTGGTTCGCGCTCACCAAACAGGGCTGTCCGCCGCTCTTGTGGCGCCGGGAGCCTGCTCCCAGCGTCTATGGCCACAGCGGCTTGAACGCGCCCGATCTCCTCTGATCTGGGAAGCGAAGCAGGGTCGGGCCTGGTTAGTATTTGGATGGGGTCCGCCCCGGAATACCGGGTGCCCTAGGCTTTGGCCCGCAACTCATTTTGCGGCCGCCCGGCCCCTCGTCCTTCGGGAGTGGCCAAGCCCGCCTAATAAACCCACGCCAGGGGTGGCGCTGTGGGGGCTGGAGGGCAGGGGGAGAGGAATGGGTGGCGCCACACAGCACTACAATCTCGCTGCATCGGCCCCAGGCCACGCCCTTCGGCCCGGGCTCCCCCGCTCCCTGCACCCCCTTCTTAGTCCCCTTCCCTCCCGCAAGCCCTCTGCCAGCAGCCTTTCGTCCCGCCCCCAACGCCCAAGCCAAGGTCTGTCTGCAGGCGCAGGCCTGCCTAGGCCTTGGGCGGCTTTCTCCAGCCAAGGACGTCCTTGGCACCTCGGGACCCAGTCCAGGGGACGACTATCGCTCTGCCTGCACCTGGGCCCCGAGACAGAGACACAGGGTGTCGCCGGACACCGGACCAAGGGGAAGGCCACCCGCCCCACCCCACCAGATAGATCTGTCTCCGCTGGACAGCACCGCGACCCCACCCATCCCCCCTTTCATCTCCCAGGAGCGCCAGGCGCCCTCCCTTCCCGCCTGCCTCGGTGGCCCCGCCCCCAACACCAATAGAGCTGGACAAAACGGCGAAAATAGGGAGCGCACGTGCCCTCCGGTTCCAGGAGAGACCACCACAGGGAAAAGCAGGCAGGCGGGCATGCACACAACCCACACAAGGAGGGTGTCTGGGACTGCTCCTCTCCTCCCGCATTCGGGACCCCGGGGCTCGGAGCCCGGCTGCAATCCGCGGACCCTGGAGGCCTGCCCCGGGGTCGCACGGTGACTGACAGCGCCCGGGCACTGCCTCCGTAACGGAGATCAGCCCCGGGCACCACCGCACTCCGGTGGGGAAGCTGCCACTTCAACTCAGCCTCAGAGCGTCTATCCCAGTCGGTGTCCCATTCTGTGCGTCCGTCCCCCCTCCTCCCCAATTCCCAACCCCTGTCTGTCTGTCTTCTGCCACCTCCAGGGAAGTGGTAGAGGCCCCGTGGAGCCTCAGATGGCGCGAAGGCGCCTCGCTGCGGGCAAGGAGTAAAAGGCAGTCCATCCAGGGGACGTTTGGAGGAGGCGGGGAGCAGGCGGGAGGCGGGGCCCTGGCGGAGCCGGCCAGTGGGGAGATGCTCCGGATGGTAGCAGCCCTGCAGCCTGGTTCGCGCTCACCATACAGGGCTGTCCGCCGCTCTTGTGGCGCCGGGAGCCTGCTTCCAGCGTCTCTGGCCACAGCGGCTTGAACGCGCCCGATCTCCTCTGATCTGGGAAGCGAAGCAGGGTCGGGCCTGGTGAGTATTTGGATGGGGTCCGCCCCGGAATACCGGGTGCCCTAGGCTTTGGCCCGCAACTCCTTTTGCGGCCGCCCGGCCCCTCGTCCTTCGGGAGTGGCCAAGCCCGCCTAATAAACCCACGCCAGGGGTGGCGCTGGGGGGGCTGGAGGGCAGGGGGAGAGGAATGGGTGGCGCCACACAGCACTACAATCTTGCTGCATCGGCCCCAGGCCACGCCCTTCGGCCCGGGCTACCCCACCCCCACACCCCCTTCTTAGTCCCCTTCCCTCCCGCAAGCCCTCTGCCAGCAGCCTTTCGTCCCGCCCCCAACGCCCAAGCCCAGGTCTGTCTGCAGGCGCAGGCCTGCCTAGGCCTTGGGCGGCTTTCTCCAGCCAAGGACGTGCTTGGCACCTCGGGACCCAGCCCAGGGGACGACTATCGCTCTGCCTGCACCTGGGCCCCGAGACAGAGACTCGGGGTGTCGCCGGACACCGGACCAAGGGGAAGGCCACCCGCCCCACCCCACCGGAAAGATCTGTCTCCGCTGGACAGCACCGCGACCCCTCCCCGCCCCCCTTTCATCTCCCAGGAGCGCCAGGCGCCCTCCCTTCCCGCCTGCCTTGGTGACCCCGCCCTCAGCACCAAAAGAGCTGGACAAAACGGCGAAAATAGGGAGCGCACGTGCCCTCGGGTTCCAGGAGAGACCAGCACAGGGAAAAGCAGGCGGGCGGGCATGCACACAACTCACACAAGGAGGGTGTCTGGGACTGCTCCTCTCCTCCCGCATTCGGGACCCCGGGGCTCGGAGCCCGGCTGCAATCCGCGGACCCTGGAGGCCTGCCCCGGGGTCCCACGGTGACTGACAGCGCCCGCGCACTGCCTCCGTAACGGAGCCCAGCCCCGGGCACCACCGCACTCCGGTGGGGAAGCTGCCACTTCAACTCAGCCTCAGAGCGTCTGTCCCAGTCGGTGTCCCATCCAGTGCGTCCGTCCCCCTCCTCCCCAACTCCCAACCCCTGTCTGTCTGTCTTCTGCCACCTCCAGGGAAGTGGTAGCGGCCCCGTGGAGCCACAGATGGCGCTAAGGGGCCTCGCTGCGGGCAAGGAGTAAAAGGAAGTCCACCCAGGCGACGTTTGCAGGAGGCGGGGAGCAGGCGGGAGGCGGGGCCCTGGCGGAGCCGGCCAGCGGGGAGATGCTCCGGACGGGAGCAGCCCGGCAGCCTGGTTCGCGCTCACCACACAGGGCGGTCCGCCGATCTTGTGGCGCCGGGAGCCTGCTCCCAGCGTCTGTGGCCACAGCGGCTTGAACGCGCCCGATCTCCTCTGATCTGGGAAGCGAAGCAGGGTCGGGCCTGGTTAGTACGTGGATGGGGTCCGCCCCGGAATACCGGGTGCCCTAGGCTTTGGCCCGCCACTCCTTTGGCGGCAGCCCTGTCCCTAGTCCTTAGGGAGTAGCCCAGCGCGCCTAATAAACCCACGCCAGGGGTGGCTCTTGGGAGGCTGGAGGGTTAGGGGGAGAGGAATGGTGGCGCCACACAGCACTACAATCTCGCTGCATCGGCCCCACGCCACGCCCTTCGGCCCGGGCTCCCCCCCTCCGGCACCCCGTTCTTAGTCCCCTTTCCTCCCGCAAGCCCTCTGCCAGCAGCCTTTCGTCCCGCCCCCAACGCCCAAGCCCCCGTCTGTCTGCCGGCGCAGGCCTGCCTAGGCCTTGGGCGGCTTTCTCCAGCCAAGGACGTGCTTGGCACCTCGGGACCCAGCCCAGGGGACGACTATCGCTCTGCCTGCACCTGGGCCCCGAGACAGAGACTCGGGGCGTCGCCGGACACCGGACCAAGGGGAAGGCCACCCGCCCCACCCCACCGGAAAGATCTGTCTCCGCTGGACAGCACCGCGACCCCTCCCCGCCCCCCTTTCATCTCCCAGGAGCGCCAGGCGCCCTCCCTTCCCGCCTGCCTCGGTGGCCCCGCCCCCAGCACCAAAAGAGCTGGACAAAACGGCGAAAATAGGGAGCGCACGTGCCCTCGGGTTCCAGGAGAGACCACCACAGGGAAAAGCAGGCGGGCGGGCATGCACACAACCCACACAAGGAGGGTGTCTGGGACTGCTCCTCTCCTCCCGCATTCGGGACCCCGGGGCTCGGAGCCCGGCTGCAATCCGCGGACCCTGGAGGCCTGCAACGGGGTCCCACGGTGACTGACAGCGCCCGCGCACTGCATCCGCAACGGAGCCCAGCCCCGGGCACCACGGCACTCCTGTGGGGAACCTGCCACTTCAACTCAGCCTCAGAGCGTCTGTCGCAGTCGGTGTCCCATCCAGTGCGTCCGTCTCCCTCCTCCCCAACTCCCAACCCCTGTCTGTCTGTCTTCTGCCACCTCCAGGGAAGTGGTAGCGGCCCCGTGGAGCCACAGATGGCGCTAAGGGGCCTCGCTGCGGGCAAGGAGTGAAAGGAAGTTTACCCAGGCGACGTTTGCAGGAGGCGGGGAGCAGGCGGGAGGCGGGGCCCTGGCGGAGCCGGCCAGCGGGGAGATGCTCTGGACGGGAGCAGCCCGGCAGCCTGGTTCGCGCTCACCACACAGGGCGGTCCGCCGATCTTGTGGCGCCGGGAGCCTGCTCCCAGCGTCTATGGCCACAGCGGCTTGAACGCGCCCGATCTCCTCTGATCTGGGAAGCGAAGCAGGGTCGGGCCTGGTCAGTACGTGGATGGGGTCCGCCCCGGAATACCGGGTGCCCTAGGCTTTGGCCCGCCACTCTTTTGGCGGCCGCCCTGTCCCTAGTCCTTAGGGAGTGGCCCAGCGCGCCTAATAAACCCACGCCAGGGGTGGCGCTTGGGAGGCTGGAGGGTTAGGGGGAGAGGAATGGGTGGCGCCACACAGCACTACAATCTCGCTGCATCGGCCCCAGGCCACGCCCTTCGGCCCGGGCTCCCCCGCTCCCTGCACCCCCTTCTTAGTCCCCTTCCCTCCCGCAAGCCCTCTGCCAGCAGCCTTTCGTCCCGCCCCCAACGCCCAAGCCAAGGTCTGTCTGCAGGCGCAGGCCTGCCTAGGCCTTGGGCGGCTTTCTCCAGCCAAGGACGTCCTTGGCACCTCGGGACCCAGTCCAGGGGACGACTATCGCTCTGCCTGCACCTGGGCCCCGAGACAGAGACACAGGGTGTCGCCGGACACCGGACCAAGGGGAAGGCCACCCGCCCCACCCCACCAGAAAGATCTGTCTCCGCTGGACAGCACCGCGACCCCACCCATCCCCCCTTTCATCTCCCAGGAGCGCCAGGCGCCCTCCCTTCCCGCCTGCCTCGGTGGCCCCGCCCCCAACACCAAAAGAGCTGGACAAAACGGCGAAAATAGGGAGCGCACGTGCCCTCCGGTTCCAGGAGAGCCCACCACAGGGAAAAGCAGGCAGGCGGGCATGCACACAACCCACACAAGGAGGGTGTCTGGGACTGCTCCTCTCCTCCCGCATTCGGGACCCCGGGGCTCGGAGCCCGGCTGCAATCCGCGGACCCTGGAGGCCTGCCCCGGGGTCCCACGGTGACTGACAGCGCCCGGGCACTGCCTCCGTAACGGAGATCAGCCCCGGGCACCACCGCACTCCGGTGGGGAAGCTGCCACTTCAACTCAGCCTCAGAGCGTCTATCCCAGTCGGTGTCCCATTCTGTGCGTCTGTCCCCCCTCCTCCCCAATTCCCAACCCCTGTCTGTCTGTCTTCTGCCACCTCCAGGGAAGTGGTAGAGGCCCCGTGGAGCCTTAGATGGCGCGAAGGCGCCTCGCTGCGGGCAAGGAGTAAAAGGCAGTCCATCCAGGGGACGTTTGGAGGAGGCGGGGAGCAGGCGGGAGGCGGGGCCCTGGCGGAGCCGGCCAGTGGGGAGATGCTCCGGATGGTAGCAGCCCTGCAGCCTGGTTCGCGCTCACCATACAGGGCTGTCCGCCGCTCTTGTGGCGCCGGGAGCCTGCTTCCAGCGTCTCTGGCCACAGCGGCTTGAACGCGCCCGATCTCCTCTGATCTGGGAAGCGAAGCAGGGTCGGGCCTGGTCAGTACGTGGATGGGGTCCGCCCCGGAATACCGGGTGCCCTAGGCTTTGGCCCGCAACTCCTTTTGCGGCCGCCCGGCCCCTCGTCCTTCGGGAGTGGCCAAGCCCGCCTAATAAACCCACGCCAGGGGTGGCGCTGGGGGGGCTGGAGGGCAGGGGGAGAGGAATGGGTGGCGCCACACAGCACTACAATCTCGCTGCATCGGCCCCACGCCAGGCCCTTCGGCCCGGGCTACCCCACCCCCACACCCCCTGCTTAGTCCCCTTCACTCCCGCAAGCCCTCTGCCAGCAGCCTTTCGTCCCGCCCCCAACGCCCAAGCCCCGGTCTGTCTGCAGGCGCAGGCCTGCCTAGGCCTTGGGCGGCTTTCTCCAGCCAAGGACGTCCTTGGCACCTCGGGACCCAGTCCAGGGGACGACTATCGCTCTGCCTGCACCTGGGCCCCGAGACAGAGACACAGGGTGTCGCCGGACACCGGACCAAGGGGAAGGCCACCCGCCCCACCCCACCGGAAAGATCTGTCTCCGCTGGACAGCACCGCGACCCCTCCCCGCCGCCCTTTCATCTCCCAGGAGCGCCAGGCGCCCTCCCTTCCCGCCTGCCTCGGTGGCCCCGCCCCCAACACCAAAAGAGCTGGACAAAACGGCGAAAATAGGGAGCGCACGTGCCCTCCGGTTCCAGGAGAGACCACCACAGGGAAAAGCAGGCAGGCGGGCATGCACACAACCCACACAAGGAGGGTGTCTGGGACTGCTCCTCTCCTCCCGCATTCGGGACCCCGGGGCTCGGAGCCCGGCTGCAATCCGCGGACCCTGGAGGCCTGCCCCGGGATCCCACGGTGACTGACAGCGCCCGGGCACTGCATCCGCAACGGAGCCCAGCCCCGGGCACCACGGCACTCCGGTGGGGAAGCTGCCACTTCAACTCAGCCTCAGAGCGTCTGTCCCAGTCGGTGTCCCATCCAGTGCGTCCGTCCCCCTCCTCCCCAACTCCCAACCCCTGTCTGTCTGTCTTCTGCCACCTCCAGGGAAGTGGTAGCGGCCCCGTGGAGCCACAGATGGCGCTAAGGGGCCTCGCTGCGGGCAAGGAGTAAAAGGAAGTCCACCCAGGCGACGTTTGCAGGAGGCGGGGAGCAGGCGGGAGGCGGGGCCCTGGCGGAGCCGGCCAGCGG
Source organism: Rhinolophus hipposideros (assembly GCF_964194185.1). Taxonomy (NCBI): domain Eukaryota; kingdom Metazoa; phylum Chordata; class Mammalia; order Chiroptera; family Rhinolophidae; genus Rhinolophus; species Rhinolophus hipposideros. The sequence goes on along the minus strand of NW_027669097.1, from coordinate 39,942 downwards.
GGAGATGCTCCGGACAGGAGCAGCCCGGCAGCCTGGTTCGCGCTCACCACACAGCGCCCTGTTGTGGTGGCGCCGGGAGCCTGCTCCCAGCGTCTGTGGCCACAGCGGCTTGAACGCGCCCGATCTCCTCTGATCTGGGAAGCGAAGCAGGGTCGGGCCTGGTTAGTACGTGGATGGGGTCCGCCCCGGAATACCGGGTGCCCTAGGCTTTGGCCCGCCACTCCTTTGGCGGCAGCCCTGTCCCTAGTCCTTAGGGAGTAGCCCAGCGCGCCTAATAAACCCACGCCAGGGGTGGCGCTTGGGAGGCTGGAGGGTTAGGGGGAGAGGAATGGTGGCGCCACACAGCACTACAATCTCGCTGCATCGGCCCCAGGCCACGCCCTTCGCCCCGGGCTCCCCCGCCCTCCGGCACCCCGTTCTTAGTCCCCTTCCCTCCCGCAAGCCCTCTGCCAGCAGCCTTTCGTCCCGCCCCCAACGCCCAAGCCCCGGTCTGTCTGCCGGCGCAGGCCTGCCTAGGCCTTGGGCGGCTTTCTCCAGCCAAGGACGTGCTTGGCACCTCGGGACCCAGCCCAGGGGACGACTATCGCTCTGCCTGCACCTGGGCCCCGAGACAGAGACTCGGGGTGTCGCCGGACACCGGACCAAGGGGAAGGCCACCCGCCCCACCCCACCGGAAAGATCTGTCTCCGCTGGACAGCACCGCGACCCCTCCCCGCCCCCCTTTCATCTCCCAGGAGCGCCAGGCGCCCTCCCTTCCCGCCTGCCTCGGTGACCCTCCCTCAGCACCAAAAGAGCTGGACAAAACGGCGAAAATAGGGAGCGCACGTGCCCTCGGGTTCCAGGAGAGACCACCACAGGGAAAAGCAGGCGGGCGGGCATGCACACAACCCACACAAGGAGGGTGTCTGGGACTGCTCCTCTCCTCCCGCATTCGGGACCCCGGGGCTCGGAGCCCGGCTGCAATCCGCGGACCCTGGAGGCCTGCCCCGGGGTCCCACGGTGACTGACAGCGCCCGCGCACTGCCTCCGTAACGGAGCCCAGCCCCGGGCACCACCGCACTCCGGTGGGGAAGCTGCCACTTCAACTCAGCCTCAGAGCGTCTGTCCCAGTCGGTGTCCCATCCAGTGCGTCCGTCCCCCTCCTCCCCAACTCCCAACCCCTGTCTGTCTGTCTTCTGCCACCTCCAGGGAAGTGGTAGCGGCCCCGTGGAGCCACAGATGGCGCTAAGGGGCCTCGCTGCGGGCAAGGAGTAAAAGGAAGTCCACCCAGGCGACGTTTGCAGGAGGCGGGGAGCAGGCGGGAGGCGGGGCCCTGGCGGAGCCGGCCAGCGGGGAGTTGCTCCGGACGGGAGCAGCCCGGCAGCCTGGTTCGCGCTCACCACACAGGGCGGTCCGCCGCTCTTGTGGCGCCGGGAGCCTGCTCCCAGCGTCTGTGGCCACAGCGGCTTGAACGCGCCCGATCTCCTCTGATCTGGGAAGCGAAGCAGGGTCGGGCCTGGTCAGTACGTGGATGGGGTCCGCCCCGGAATACCGGGTGCCCTAGGCTTTGGCCCGCCACTCCTTTGGCGGCAGCCCTGTCCCTAGTCCTTAGGGAGTAGCCCAGCGCGCCTAATAAACCCACGCCAGGGGTGGCGCTTGGGAGGCTGGAGGGTTAGGGGGAGAGGAATGGGTGGCGCCACACAGCACTACAATCTCGCTGCATCGGCCCCAGGCCACGCCCTTCGGCCCGGGCTCCCCCGCCCTCCGGCACCCCGTTCTTAGTCCCCTTCCCTCCCGCAAGCCCTCTGCCAGCAGCCTTTCGTCCCGCCCCCAACGCCCAAGCCCCCGTCTGTCTGCCGGCGCAGGCCTGCCTAGGCCTTGGGCGGCTTTCTCCAGCCAAGGACGTGCTTGGCACCTCGGGACCCAGCCCAGGGGACGACTATCGCTCTGCCTGCACCTGGGCCACGAGACAGAGACTCGGGGCGTCGCCGGACACCGGACCAAGGGGAAGGCCACCCGCCCCACCCCACCAGAAAGATCTGTCTCCGCTGGACAGCACCGCGACCCCACCCATCCCCCCTTTCATCTCCCAGGAGCGCCAGGCGCCCTCCCTTCCCGCCTGCCTCGGTGGCCCCGCCCCCAACACCAAAAGAGCTGGACAAAACGGAGAAAATAGGGAGCGCACGTGCCCTCGGGTTCCAGGAGAGACCACCACAGGGAAAAGCAGGCAGGCGGGCATGCACACAACCCACAAAAGGAGGGTGTCTGGGACTGCTCATCTCCTCCCGCATTCGGGACCCCGGGGCTCAGAGCCCGGCTGCAATCCGCGGACCCTGGAGGCCTGCCCCGGGGTCCCACGGTGACTGACAGCGCCCGGGCACTGCCTCCGTAACGGAGATCAGCCCCGGGCACCACCGCACTCCGGTGGGGAAGCTGCCACTTCAACTCAGCCTCAGAGCGTCTATCCCAGTCGGTGTCCCATTCTGTGCGTCCGTCCCCCCTCCTCCCCAATTCCCAACCCCTGTCTGTCTGTCTTCTGCCACCTCCAGGGAAGTGGTAGAGGCCCCGTGGAGCCTCAGATGGCGCGAAGGCGCCTCGCTGCGGGCAAGGAGTAAAAGGCAGTCCACCCAGGGGACGTTTGGAGGAGGCGGGGAGCAGGCGGGAGGCGGGGCCCTGGCGGAGCCGGCCAGTGGGGAGATGCTCCGGATGGGAGCAGCCCTGCAGCCTGGTTCGCGCTCACCAAACAGGGCTGTCCGCCGCTCTTGTGGCGCCGGGAGCCTGCTCCCAGCGTCTATGGCCACAGCGGCTTGAACGCGCCCGATCTCCTCTGATCTGGGAAGCGAAGCAGGGTCGGGCCTGGTTAGTATTTGGATGGGGTCCGCCCCGGAATACCGGGTGCCCTAGGCTTTGGCCCGCAACTCATTTTGCGGCCGCCCGGCCCCTCGTCCTTCGGGAGTGGCCAAGCCCGCCTAATAAACCCACGCCAGGGGTGGCGCTGTGGGGGCTGGAGGGCAGGGGGAGAGGAATGGGTGGCGCCACACAGCACTACAATCTCGCTGCATCGGCCCCAGGCCACGCCCTTCGGCCCGGGCTCCCCCGCTCCCTGCACCCCCTTCTTAGTCCCCTTCCCTCCCGCAAGCCCTCTGCCAGCAGCCTTTCGTCCCGCCCCCAACGCCCAAGCCAAGGTCTGTCTGCAGGCGCAGGCCTGCCTAGGCCTTGGGCGGCTTTCTCCAGCCAAGGACGTCCTTGGCACCTCGGGACCCAGTCCAGGGGACGACTATCGCTCTGCCTGCACCTGGGCCCCGAGACAGAGACACAGGGTGTCGCCGGACACCGGACCAAGGGGAAGGCCACCCGCCCCACCCCACCAGATAGATCTGTCTCCGCTGGACAGCACCGCGACCCCACCCATCCCCCCTTTCATCTCCCAGGAGCGCCAGGCGCCCTCCCTTCCCGCCTGCCTCGGTGGCCCCGCCCCCAACACCAATAGAGCTGGACAAAACGGCGAAAATAGGGAGCGCACGTGCCCTCCGGTTCCAGGAGAGACCACCACAGGGAAAAGCAGGCAGGCGGGCATGCACACAACCCACACAAGGAGGGTGTCTGGGACTGCTCCTCTCCTCCCGCATTCGGGACCCCGGGGCTCGGAGCCCGGCTGCAATCCGCGGACCCTGGAGGCCTGCCCCGGGGTCGCACGGTGACTGACAGCGCCCGGGCACTGCCTCCGTAACGGAGATCAGCCCCGGGCACCACCGCACTCCGGTGGGGAAGCTGCCACTTCAACTCAGCCTCAGAGCGTCTATCCCAGTCGGTGTCCCATTCTGTGCGTCCGTCCCCCCTCCTCCCCAATTCCCAACCCCTGTCTGTCTGTCTTCTGCCACCTCCAGGGAAGTGGTAGAGGCCCCGTGGAGCCTCAGATGGCGCGAAGGCGCCTCGCTGCGGGCAAGGAGTAAAAGGCAGTCCATCCAGGGGACGTTTGGAGGAGGCGGGGAGCAGGCGGGAGGCGGGGCCCTGGCGGAGCCGGCCAGTGGGGAGATGCTCCGGATGGTAGCAGCCCTGCAGCCTGGTTCGCGCTCACCATACAGGGCTGTCCGCCGCTCTTGTGGCGCCGGGAGCCTGCTTCCAGCGTCTCTGGCCACAGCGGCTTGAACGCGCCCGATCTCCTCTGATCTGGGAAGCGAAGCAGGGTCGGGCCTGGTGAGTATTTGGATGGGGTCCGCCCCGGAATACCGGGTGCCCTAGGCTTTGGCCCGCAACTCCTTTTGCGGCCGCCCGGCCCCTCGTCCTTCGGGAGTGGCCAAGCCCGCCTAATAAACCCACGCCAGGGGTGGCGCTGGGGGGGCTGGAGGGCAGGGGGAGAGGAATGGGTGGCGCCACACAGCACTACAATCTCGCTGCATCGGCCCCACGCCAGGCCCTTCGGCCCGGGCTACCCCACCCCCACACCCCCTTCTTAGTCCCCTTCACTCCCGCAAGCCCTCTGCCAGCAGCCTTTCGTCCCGCCCCCAACGCCCAAGCCCCGGTCTGTCTGCAGGCGCAGGCCTGCCTAGGCCTTGGGCGGCTTTCTCCAGCCAAAGACGTCCTTGGCACCTCGGGACCCAGTCCAGGGGACGACTATCGCTCTGCCTGCACCTGGGCCCCGAGACAGAGACACAGGGTGTCGCCGGACACCGGACCAAGGGGAAGGCCACCCGCCCCACCCCACCGGAAAGATCTGTCTCCGCTGGACAGCACCGCGACCCCTCCCCGCCGCCCTTTCATCTCCCAGGAGCGCCAGGCGCCCTCCCTTCCCGCCTGCCTCGGTGGCCCCGCCCCCAACACCAAAAGAGCTGGACAAAACGGCGAAAATAGGGAGCGCACGTGCCCTCGGGTTCCAGGAGAGACCACCACAGGGAAAAGCAGGCAGGCGGGCATGCACACAACCCACACAAGGAGGGTGTCTGGGACTGCTCCTCTCCTCCCGCATTCGGGACCCCGGGGCTCGGAGCCCGGCTGCAATCCGCGGACCCTGGAGGCCTGCCCCGGGGTCCCACGGTGACTGACAGCGCCCGGGCACTGCATCCGCAACGGAGCCCAGCCCCGGGCACCACGGCACTCCGGTGGGGAAGCTGCCACTTCAACTCAGCCTCAGTGCCTCTGTGCCAGTCGGTGTCCCATCCAGTGCGTCTGTCCCCCCTCCTCCCCAACTCCCAACCCCTGTCTGTCTGTCTTTTGCCACCTCCAGGGAAGTGGTAGCGGCCCCGTGGAGCCACAGATGGCGCTAAGGGGCCTCGCTGCGGGCAAGGAGTAAAAGGCAGTCCACCAAGGCGACGTATGCAGGAGGCGGGGAGCAGGCGGGAGGCGGGGCCCTGGCGGAGCCGGACAGCGGGGAGATGCTCCGGATGGGAGCAGCCCGGCAGCCTGGTTCGCGCTCACCATACAGGGCTGTCCGCCGCTCTTGTGGCGCCGGGAGCCTGCTCCCAGCGTCTCTGGCCACAGCGGCTTGAACGCGCCCGATCTCCTCTGATCTGGGAAGCGAAGCAGGGTCGGGCCTGGTTAGTATTTGGATGGGGTCCGCCCCGGAATACCGGGTGCCCTAGGCTTTGGCCCGCAACTCCTTTTGCGGCCGCCCGGCCCCTCGTCCTTCGGGAGTGGCCCAGCGCGCCTAATAAACCCACGCCAGGGGTGGCGCTGGGGGGGCTGGAGGGCAGGGGGAGAGGAATGGGTGGCGCCACACAGCACTACAATCTCGCTGCATCGGCCCCACGCCAGGCCCTTCGGCCCGGGCTACCCCACCCCCACACCCCCTTCTTAGTCCCCTTCACTCCCGCAAGCCCTCTGCCAGCAGCCTTTCGTCCCGCCCCCAACGCCCAAGCCCCGGTCTGTCTGCAGGCTCAGGCCTGCCTAGGCCTTGGGCGGCTTTCTCCAGCCAAGGACGTGCTTGGCACCTCGGGACCCAGGCCAGGGGACGACTATCGCTCTGCCTGCACCTGGGCCCCGAGACAGAGACACAGGGTGTCGCCGGACACCGGACCAATGGGAAGGCCACCCGCCCCACCCCACCGGAAAGATCTGTCTCCGCTGGACAGCACCGCGACCCCTCCCCGCCCCCCTTTCATCTCCCAGCAGCGCCAGGCGCCCTCCCTTCCCGCCTGCCTCGGTGGCCCCGCCCCCAACACCAAAAGAGCTGGACAAAACGGCGAAAATAGGGAGCGCACGTGCCCTCGGGTCGCAGGAGAGACCACCACAGGGAAAAGCAGGCAGGCGGGCATACACACAACCCACACAAGGAGGGTGTCTGGGACTGCTCCTCTCCTCCCGCATTCGGGACCCCGGGGCTCGGAGCCCGGCTGCAATCCGCGGACCCTGGAGGCCTGCCCCGGGGTCCCACGGTGACTGACAGCGCCCGGGCAGTGCCTCCGTAACGGAGATCAGCCCCGGGCACCACCGCACTCCGGTGGGGAAGCTGCCACTTCAACTCAGCCTCAGTGCCTCTGTCCCAATCGGTGTCCCTTCCAGTGCGTCTGTCCCCCCTCCTCCCCAACTCCCAACCCCTGTCTGTCTGTCTTTTGCCACCTCCAGCGAAGTGGTAGCGGCCCCGTGGAGCCACAGATGGCGCTAAGGGGCCTCGCTGCGGGCAAGGAGTAAAAGGCAGTCCACCCAGGCGACGTATGCAGGAGGCGGGGAGCAGGCGGGAGGCGGGGCCCTGGCGGAGCCGGCCAGCGGGGAGATGCTCCGGATGGGAGCAGCCCGGCAGCCTGGTTCGCGCTCACCACACAGGGCGGTCCGCTGATCTTGTGGCGCCGGGAGCCTACTCCCAGCGTCTATGGCCACAGCGGCTTGAACGCGCCCGATCTCCTCTGATCTGGGAAGCGAAGCAGGGTCGGGCCTGGTTAGTATTTGGATGGGGTCCGCCCCGGAATACCGGGTGCCCTAGGCTTTGGCCCGCCACTCCTTTGGCGGCAGCCCTGTCCCTAGTCCTTAGGGAGTGGCCCAGCGCGCCTAATAAACCCACGCCAGGGGTGGCGCTTGGGAGGCTGGAGGGTTAGGGGGAGAGGAATGGGTGGCGCCACACAGCACTACAATCTCGCTGCATTGGCCACAGGCCAGGCCCTTCGGCCCGGGCTCCCCCGCCCCCCCCGCACCCCGTTCTTAGTCCCCTTCCCTCCCGCAAGCACTCTGCCAACAGCCTTTCGTCCCGCCCCCAACGCCCAAGCCCCGGTCTGTCTGCAGGCGCAGGCCTGCCTAGGCCTTGGGCGGCTTTCTCCAGCCAAGGACTTGCTTGGCACCTCGGGACACAGCCCAGGGGACGACTATCGCTCTGCCTGCACCTGGGCCACGAGACAGAGACACAGGGTGTCGCCGGACACCAGACCAAGGGGAAGGCCACCCGCCCCACCCCACCAGAAAGATCTGTCTCCGCTGGACAGCACCGCGACCCCACCCATCCCCCCTTTCATCTCCCAGGAGCGCCAGGCGCCCTCCCTTCCCGCCTGCCTCGGTGGCCCCGCCCCCAACACCAAAAGAGCTGGACAAAACGGAGAAAATAGGGAGCGCACGTGCCCTCGGGTTCCAGGAGAGACCACCACAGGGAAAAGCAGGCAGGCGGGCATGCACACAACCCACAAAAGGAGGGTGTCTGGGACTGCTCCTCTCCTCCCGCATTCGGGACCCCGGGGCTCAGAGCCCGGCTGCAATCCGCGGACCCTGGAGGCCTGCCCCGGGGTCCCACGGTGACTGACAGCGCCCGGGCACTGCCTCCGTAACGGAGATCAGCCCCGGGCACCACCGCACTCCGGTGGGGAAGCTGCCACTTCAACTCAGCCTCAGAGCGACTATCCCAGTCGGTGTCCCATTCTGTGCGTCCGTCCCCCCTCCTCCCCAATTCCCAACCCCTGTCTGTCTGTCTTCTGCCACCTCCAGGGAAGTGGTAGAGGCCCCGTGGAGCCTCAGATGGCGCGAAGGCGCCTCGCTGCGGGCAAGGAGTAAAAGGCAGTCCACCCAGGGGACGTTTGGAGGAGGCGGGGAGCAGGCGGGAGGCGGGGCCCTGGCGGAGCCGGCCAGTGGGGAGATGCTCCGGATGGGAGCAGCCCTGCAGCCTGGTTCGCGCTCACCAAACAGGGCTGTCCGCCGCTCTTGTGGCGCCGGGAGCCTGCTCCCAGCGTCTATGGCCACAGCGGCTTGAACGCGCCCGATCTCCTCTGATCTGGGAAGCGAAGCAGGGTCGGGCCTGGTTAGTATTTGGATGGGGTCCGCCCCGGAATACCGGGTGCCCTAGGCTTTGGCCCGCAACTCCTTTTGCGGCCGCCCGGCCCCTCGTCCTTCGGGAGTGGCCAAGCCCGCCTAATAAACCCACGCCAGGGGTGGCGCTGTGGGGGCTGGAGGGCAGGGGGAGAGGAATGGGTGGCGCCACACAGCACTACAATCTCGCTGCATCGGCCCCAGGCCACGCCCTTCGGCCCGGGCTCCCCCGCTCCCTGCACCCCCTTCTTAGTCCCCTTCCCTCCCGCAAGCCCTCTGCCAGCAGCCTTTCGTCCCGCCCCCAACGCCCAAGCCAAGGTCTGTCTGCAGGCGCAGGCCTGCCTAGGCCTTGGGCGGCTTTCTCCAGCCAAGGACGTCCTTGGCACCTCGGGACCCAGTCCAGGGGACGACTATCGCTCTGCCTGCACCTGGGCCCCGAGACAGAGACACAGGGTGTCGCCGGACACCGGACCAAGGGGAAGGCCACCCGCCCCACCCCACCAGATAGATCTGTCTCCGCTGGACAGCACCGCGACCCCACCCATCCCCCCTTTCATCTCCCAGGAGCGCCAGGCGCCCTCCCTTCCCGCCTGCCTCGGTGGCCCCGCCCCCAACACCAATAGAGCTGGACAAAACGGCGAAAATAGGGAGCGCACGTGCCCTCCGGTTCCAGGAGAGACCACCACAGGGAAAAGCAGGCAGGCGGGCATGCACACAACCCACACAAGGAGGGTGTCTGGGACTGCTCCTCTCCTCCCGCATTCGGGACCCCGGGGCTCGGAGCCCGGCTGCAATCCGCGGACCCTGGAGGCCTGCCCCGGGGTCGCACGGTGACTGACAGCGCCCGGGCACTGCCTCCGTAACGGAGATCAGCCCCGGGCACCACCGCACTCCGGTGGGGAAGCTGCCACTTCAACTCAGCCTCAGAGCGTCTATCCCAGTCGGTGTCCCATTCTGTGCGTCCGTCCCCCCTCCTCCCCAATTCCCAACCCCTGTCTGTCTGTCTTCTGCCACCTCCAGGGAAGTGGTAGAGGCCCCGTGGAGCCTCAGATGGCGCGAAGGCGCCTCGCTGCGGGCAAGGAGTAAAAGGCAGTCCATCCAGGGGACGTTTGGAGGAGGCGGGGAGCAGGCGGGAGGCGGGGCCCTGGCGGAGCCGGCCAGTGGGGAGATGCTCCGGATGGTAGCAGCCCTGCAGCCTGGTTCGCGCTCACCATACAGGGCTGTCCGCCGCTCTTGTGGCGCCGGGAGCCTGCTTCCAGCGTCTCTGGCCACAGCGGCTTGAACGCGCCCGATCTCCTCTGATCTGGGAAGCGAAGCAGGGTCGGGCCTGGTGAGTATTTGGATGGGGTCCGCCCCGGAATACCGGGTGCCCTAGGCTTTGGCCCGCAACTCCTTTTGCGGCCGCCCGGCCCCTCGTCCTTCGGGAGTGGCCAAGCCCGCCTAATAAACCCACGCCAGGGGTGGCGCTGGGGGGGCTGGAGGGCAGGGGGAGAGGAATGGGTGGCGCCACACAGCACTACAATCTCGCTGCATCGGCCCCACGCCAGGCCCTTCGGCCCGGGCTACCCCACCCCCACACCCCCTTCTTAGTCCCCTTCACTCCCGCAAGCCCTCTGCCAGCAGCCTTTCGTCCCGCCCCCAACGCCCAAGCCCCGGTCTGTCTGCAGGCGCAGGCCTGCCTAGGCCTTGGGCGGCTTTCTCCAGCCAAGGACGTCCTTGGCACCTCGGGACCCAGTCCAGGGGACGACTATCGCTCTGCCTGCACCTGGGCCCCGAGACAGAGACACAGGGTGTCGCCGGACACCGGACCAAGGGGAAGGCCACCCGCCCCACCCCACCGGAAAGATCTGTCTCCGCTGGACAGCACCGCGACCCCTCCCCGCCGCCCTTTCATCTCCCAGGAGCGCCAGGCGCCCTCCCTTCCCGCCTGCCTCGGTGGCCCCGCCCCCAACACCAAAAGAGCTGGACAAAACGGCGAAAATAGGGAGCGCACGTGCCCTCGGGTTCCAGGAGAGACCACCACAGGGAAAAGCAGGCAGGCGGGCATGCACACAACCCACACAAGGAGGGTGTCTGGGACTGCTCCTCTCCTCCCGCATTCGGGACCCCGGGGCTCGGAGCCCGGCTGCAATCCGCGGACCCTGGAGGCCTGCCCCGGGGTCCCACGGTGACTGACAGCGCCCGGGCACTGCATCCGCAACGGAGCCCAGCCCCGGGCACCACGGCACTCCGGTGGGGAAGCTGCCACTTCAACTCAGCCTCAGTGCCTCTGTCCCAATCGGTGTCCCTTCCAGTGCGTCTGTCCCCCCTCCTCCCCAACTCCCAACCCCTGTCTGTCTGTCTTTTGCCACCTCCAGCGAAGTGGTAGCGGCCCCGTGGAGCCACAGATGGCGCTAAGGGGCCTCGCTGCGGGCAAGGAGTAAAAGGAAGTCCACCCAGGCGACGTATGCAAGAGGCGGGGAGCAGGCGGGAGGCGGGGCCCTGGCGGAGCCGGCCAGCGGGGAGATGCTCCGGATGGGAGCAGCCCGGCAGCCTGGTTCGCGCTCACCACACAGGGCGGTCCGCTGATCTTGTGGCGCCGGGAGCCTACTCCCAGCGTCTATGGCCACAGCGGCTTGAACGCGCCCGATCTCCTCTGATCTGGGAAGCGAAGCAGGGTCGGGCCTGGTTAGTATTTGGATGGGGTCCGCCCCGGAATACCGGGTGCCCTAGTCTTTGGCCCGCCACTCCTTTGGCGGCTGCCCTGTCCTAGTCCTTAGGGAGTGGCCCAGCGCGCCTAATAAACCCACGCTAGGGGTGGCGCTTGGGAGGCTGGAGGGTTAGGGGGAGAGGAATGGGTGGCGCCACACAGCACTACAATCTCGCTGCATTGGCCACAGGCCAGGCCCTTCGGCCCGGGCTCCCCCGCCCCCCCGCACCCCGTTCTTAGTCCCCTTCCCTCCCGCAAGCACTCTGCCAACAGCCTTTCGTCCCGCCCCCAACGCCCAAGCCCCGGTCTGTCTGCAGGCGCAGGCCTGCCTAGGCCTTGGGCGGCTTTCTCCACCAAGGACGTGCTTGGCACCTCGGGACACAGCCCAGGGGACGACTATCGCTCTGCCTGCACCTGGGCCCCGAGACAGAGACACAGGGTGTCGCCGGACACCGGACCAAGGGGAAGGCCACCCGCCCCACCCCACCAGAAAGATCTGTCTCCGCTGGACAGCACCGCGACCCCACCCATCCCCCCTTTCATCTCCCAGGAGCGCCAGGCGCCCTCCCTTCCCGCCTGCCTCGGTGGCCCCGCCCCCAACACCAAAAGAGCTGGACAAAACGGAGAAAATAGGGAGCGCACGTGCCCTCGGGTTCCAGGAGAGACCACCACAGGGAAAAGCAGGCAGGCGGGCATGCACACAACCCACACAAGGAGGGTGTCTGGGGCTGCTCCTCTCCTCCCGCATTCGGGACCCCGGGGCTGGGAGCCCGGCTGCAATCCGCGGACCCTGGAGGCCTGCCCCGGGGTCCCACGGTGACTGACAGCGCCCGGGCACTGCCTCCGTAACGGAGATCAGCCCCGGGCACCACCGCACTCCGGTGGGGAAGCTGCCACTTCAACTCAGCCTCAGTGCCTCTGTCCCAGTCGGTGTCCCATCCAGTGCGTCTGTCCCCCCTCCTCCCCAACTCCCAACCCCTGTCTGTCTGTCTTTTGCCACCTCCAGGGAAGTGGTAGCGGCCCCGTGGAGCCACAGATGGCGCTAAGGGGCCTCGCTGCGGGCAAGGAGTAAAAGGAAGTCCACCCAGGCGACGTTTGCAGGACGCGGGGAGCAAGCGGGAGGCGGGGCCCTGGCGGAGCCGGACAGCGGGGAGATGCTCCGGATGGGAGCAGCCCGGCAGCCTGGTTCGCGCTCACCATACAGGGCTGTCCGCCGCTCTTGTGGCGCCGGGAGCCTGCTCCCAGCGTCTCTGGCCACAGCGGCTTGAACGCGCCCGATCTCCTCTGATCTGGGAAGCGAAGCAGGGTCGGGCCTGGTTAGTATTTGGATGGGGTCCGCCCCGGAATACCGGGTGCCCTAGGCTTTGGCCCGCAACTCCTTTTGCGGCCGCCCGGCCCCTCGTCCTTCGGGAGTGGCCAAGCCCGCCTAATAAACCCACGCCAGGGGTGGCGCTGGGGGGGCTGGAGGGCAGGGGGAGAGGAATGGGTGGCGCCACACAGCACTACAATCTCGCTGCATCGGCCCCACGCCAGGCCCTTCGGCCCGGGCTACCCCACCCCCACACCCCCTTCTTAGTCCCCTTCCCTCCCGCAAGCCCTCTGCCAGCAGCCTTTCGTCCCGCCCCCAACGCCCAAGCCCAGGTCTGTCTGCAGGCGCAGGCCTGCCTAGGCCTTGGGCGGCTTTCTCCAGCCAAGGACGTGCTTGGCACCTCGGGACCCAGCCCAGGGGACGACTATCGCTCTGCCTGCACCTGGGCCCCGAGACAGAGACTCGGGGTGTCGCCGGACACCGGACCAAGGGGAAGGCCACCCGCCCCACCCCACCGGAAAGATCTGTCTCCGCTGGACAGCACCGCGACCCCTCCCCGCCCCCCTTTCATCTCCCAGGAGCGCCAGGCGCCCTCCCTTCCCGCCTGCCTTGGTGACCCCGCCCTCAGCACCAAAAGAGCTGGACAAAACGGCGAAAATAGGGAGCGCACGTGCCCTCGGGTTCCAGGAGAGACCAGCACAGGGAAAAGCAGGCGGGCGGGCATGCACACAACTCACACAAGGAGGGTGTCTGGGACTGCTCCTCTCCTCCCGCATTCGGGACCCCGGGGCTCGGAGCCCGGCTGCAATCCGCGGACCCTGGAGGCCTGCCCCGGGGTCCCACGGTGACTGACAGCGCCCGCGCACTGCCTCCGTAACGGAGCCCAGCCCCGGGCACCACCGCACTCCGGTGGGGAAGCTGCCACTTCAACTCAGCCTCAGAGCGTCTGTCCCAGTCGGTGTCCCATCCAGTGCGTCCGTCCCCCTCCTCCCCAACTCCCAACCCCTGTCTGTCTGTCTTCTGCCACCTCCAGGGAAGTGGTAGCGGCCCCGTGGAGCCACAGATGGCGCTAAGGGGCCTCGCTGCGGGCAAGGAGTAAAAGGAAGTCCACCCAGGCGACGTTTGCAGGAGGCGGGGAGCAGGCGGGAGGCGGGGCCCTGGCGGAGCCGGCCAGCGGGGAGATGCTCCGGACCGGAGCAGCCCGGCAGCCTGGTTCGCGCTCACCACACAGGGCGGTCCGCCGATCTTGTGGCGCCGGGAGCCTGCTCCCAGCGTCTGTGGCCACAGCGGCTTGAACGCGCCCGATCTCCTCTGATCTGGGAAGCGAAGCAGGGTCGGGCCTGGTTAGTACGTGGATGGGGTCCGCCCCGGAATACCGGGTGCCCTAGGCTTTGGCCCGCCACTCCTTTGGCGGCAGCCCTGTCCCTAGTCCTTAGGGAGTAGCCCAGCGCGCCTAATAAACCCACGCCAGGGGTGGCGCTTGGGAGGCTGGAGGGTTAGGGGGAGAGGAATGGTGGCGCCACACAGCACTACAATCTCCCTGCATCGGCCCCAGGCCACGCCCTTCGCCCCGGGCTCCCCCGCCCTCCGGCACCCCGTTCTTAGTCCCCTTCCCTCCCGCAAGCCCTCTGCCAGCAGCCTTTCGTCCCGCCCCCAACGCCCAAGCCCAGGTCTGTCTGCAGGCGCAGGCCTGCCTAGGCCTTGGGCGGCTTTCTCCAGCCAAGGACGTGCTTGGCACCTCGGGACCCAGCCCAGGGGACGACTATCGCTCTGCCTGCACCTGGGCCCCGAGACAGAGACTCGGGGTGTCGCCGGACACCGGACCAAAGGGAAGGCCACCCGCCCCACCCCACCGGAAAGATCTGTCTCCGCTGGACAGCACCGCGACCCCTCCCCGCCCCCCTTTCATCTCCCAGGAGCGCCAGGCGCCCTCCCTTCCCGCCTGCCTCGGTGGCCCCGCCCCCAGCACCAAAAGAGCTGGACAAAACGGCGAAAATAGGGAGCGCACGTGCCCTCGGGTTCCAGGAGAGACCACCACAGGGAAAAGCAGGCGGGCGGGCATGCACACAACCCACACAAGGAGGGTGTCTGGGACTGCTCCTCTCCTCCCGCATTCGGGACCCCGGGGCTCGGAGCCCGGCTGAATCCGCGGACCCTGGAGGCCTGCCCCGGGGTCCCACGGTGACTGAAAGCGCCCGCGCACTGCCTCCGTAACGGAGCCCAGCCCCGGGCACCACGGCACTCCTGTGGGGAACCTGCCACTTCAACTCAGCCTCAGAGCGTCTGTCCCAGTCGGTGTCCCATCCAGTGCGTCCGTCCCCCTCCTCCCCAACTCCCAACCCCTGTCTGTCTGTCTTCTGCCACCTCCAGGGAAGTGGTAGCGGCCCCGTGGAGCCACAGATGGCGCTAAGGGGCCTCGCTGCGGGCAAGGAGTGAAAGGCAGTCCACCCAGGCGACGTTTGCAGGAGGCGGGGAGCAGGCGGGAGGCGGGGCCCTGGCGGAGCCGGCCAGCGGGGAGTTGCTCCGGACGGGAGCAGCCCGGCAGCCTGGTTCGCGCTCACCACACAGGGCGGTCCGCCGATCTTGTGGCGCCGGGAGCCTGCTCCCAGCGTCTGTGGCCACAGCGGCTTGAACGCGCCCGATCTCCTCTGATCTGGGAAGCGAAGCAGGGTCGGGCCTGGTCAGTACGTGGATGGGGTCCGCCCCGGAATACCGGGTGCCCTAGGCTTTGGCCCGCCACTCCTTTGGCGGCAGCCCTGTCCCTAGTCCTTAGGGAGTAGCCCAGCGCGCCTAATAAACCCACGCCAGGGGTGGCTCTTGGGAGGCTGGAGGGTTAGGGGGAGAGGAATGGTGGCGCCACACAGCACTACAATCTCGCTGCATCGGCCCCACGCCACGCCCTTCGGCCCGGGCTCCCCCCCTCCGGCACCCCGTTCTTAGTCCCCTTTCCTCCCGCAAGCCCTCTGCCAGCAGCCTTTCGTCCCGCCCCCAACGCCCAAGCCCCCGTCTGTCTGCCGGCGCAGGCCTGCCTAGGCCTTGGGCGGCTTTCTCCAGCCAAGGACGTGCTTGGCACCTCGGGACCCAGCCCAGGGGACGACTATCGCTCTGCCTGCACCTGGGCCCCGAGACAGAGACTCGGGGCGTCGCCGGACACCGGACCAAGGGGAAGGCCACCCGCCCCACCCCACCGGAAAGATCTGTCTCCGCTGGACAGCACCGCGACCCCTCCCCGCCCCCCTTTCATCTCCCAGGAGCGCCAGGCGCCCTCCCTTCCCGCCTGCCTCGGTGGCCCCGCCCCCAGCACCAAAAGAGCTGGACAAAACGGCGAAAATAGGGAGCGCACGTGCCCTCGGGTTCCAGGAGAGACCACCACAGGGAAAAGCAGGCGGGCGGGCATGCACACAACCCACACAAGGAGGGTGTCTGGGACTGCTCCTCTCCTCCCGCATTCGGGACCCCGGGGCTCGGAGCCCGGCTGCAATCCGCGGACCCTGGAGGCCTGCAACGGGGTCCCACGGTGACTGACAGCGCCCGCGCACTGCATCCGCAACGGAGCCCAGCCCCGGGCACCACGGCACTCCTGTGGGGAACCTGCCACTTCAACTCAGCCTCAGAGCGTCTGTCCCAGTCGGTGTCCCATCCAGTGCGTCCGTCTCCCTCCTCCCCAACTCCCAACCCCTGTCTGTCTGTCTTCTGCCACCTCCAGGGAAGTGGTAGCGGCCCCGTGGAGCCACAGATGGCGCTAAGGGGCCTCGCTGCGGGCAAGGAGTGAAAGGAAGTTTACCCAGGCGACGTTTGCAGGAGGCGGGGAGCAGGCGGGAGGCGGGGCCCTGGCGGAGCCGGCCAGCGGGGAGATGCTCTGGACGGGAGCAGCCCGGCAGCCTGGTTCGCGCTCACCACACAGGGCGGTCCGCCGATCTTGTGGCGCCGGGAGCCTGCTCCCAGCGTCTATGGCCACAGCGGCTTGAACGCGCCCGATCTCCTCTGATCTGGGAAGCGAAGCAGGGTCGGGCCTGGTCAGTACGTGGATGGGGTCCGCCCCGGAATACCGGGTGCCCTAGGCTTTGGCCCGCCACTCCTTTGGCGGCAGCCCTGTCCCTAGTCCTTAGGGAGTAGCCCAGCGCGCCTAATAAACCCACGCCAGGGGTGGCGCTGGGGGGGCTGGAGGGCAGGGGGAGAGGAATGGGTGGCGCCACACAGCACTACAATCTCGCTGCATCGGCCCCACGCCAGGCCCTTCGGCCCGGGCTACCCCACCCCCACACCCCCTTCTTAGTCCCCTTCACTCCCGCAAGCCCTCTGCCAGCAGCCTTTCGTCCCGCCCCCAACGCCCAAGCCCCGGTCTGTCTGCAGGCGCAGGCCTGCCTAGGCCTTGGGCGGCTTTCTCCAGCCAAGGACGTGCTTGGCACCTCGGGACCCAGTCCAGGGGACGACTATCGCTCTGCCTGCACCTGGGCCCCGAGACAGAGACACAGGGTGTCGCCGGACACCGGACCAAGGGGAAGGCCACCCGCCCCACCCCACCGGAAAGATCTGTCTCGCTGGACAGCACCGCGACCCCTCCCCGCCGCCCTTTCATCTCCCAGGAGCGCCAGGCGCCCTCCCTTCCCGCCTGCCTCGGTGGCCCCGCCCCCAACACCAAAAGAGCTGGACAAAACGGCGAAAATAGGGAGCGCACGTGCCCTCGGGTTCCAGGAGAGACCACCACAGGGAAAAGCAGTCAGGCGGGCATGCACACAACCCACACAAGGAGGGTGTCTGGGACTGCTCCTCTCCTCCCGCATTCGGGACCCCGGGGCTCGGAGCCCGGCTGCAATCCGCGGACCCTGGAGGCCTGCCCCGGGGTCCCACGGTGACTGACAGCGCCCGGGCAGTGCCTCCGTAACGGAGATCAGCCCCGGGCACCACCGCACTCCGGTGGGGAAGCTGCCACTTCAACTCAGCCTCAGTGCCTCTGTCCCAGTCGGTGTCCCATCCAGTGCGTCAGTCCCCCCTCCTCCCCAACTCCCAACCCCTGTCTGTCTGTCTTTTGCCACCTCCAGGGAAGTGGTAGCGGCCCCGTGGAGCCACAGATGGCGCTAAGGGGCCTCGCTGCGGGCAAGGAGTAAAAGGCAGTCCACCCAGGCGACGTATGCAGGAGGCGGGGAGCAGGCGGGAGGCGGGGCCCTGGCGGAGCCGGACAGCGGGGAGATGCTCCGGACGGGAGCAGCCCGGCAGCCTGGTTCGCGCTCACCATACAGGGCTGTCCGCCGCTCTTGTGGCGCCGGGAGCCTGCTCCCAGCGTCTCTGGCCACAGCGGCTTGAACGCGCCCGATCTCCTCTGATCTGGGAAGCGGAGCAGGGTCGGGCCTGGTCAGTACGTGGATGGGGTCCGCCCCGGAATACCGGGTGCCCTAGGCTTTGGCCCGCAACTCCTTTTGCGGCCGCCCGGCCCCTCGTCCTTCGGGAGTGGCCAAGCCCGCCTAATAAACCCACGCCAGGGGTGGCGCTGGGGGGGCTGGAGGGCAGGGGGAGAGGAATGGGTGGCGCCACACAGCACTACAATCTCGCTGCATCGGCCCCACGCCAGGCCCTTCGGCCCGGGCTACCCCACCCCCACACCCCCTTCTTAGTCCCCTTCCCTCCCGCAAGCCCTCTGCCAGCAGCCTTTCGTCCCGCCCCCAACGCCCAAGCCCAGGTCTGTCTGCAGGCGCAGGCCTGCCTAGGCCTTGGGCGGCTTTCTCCAGCCAAGGACGTGCTTGGCACCTCGGGACCCAGCCCAGGGGACGACTATCGCTCTGCCTGCACCTGGGCCCCGAGACAGAGACTCGGGGTGTCGCCGGACACCGGACCAAAGGGAAGGCCACCCGCCCCACCCCACCGGAAAGATCTGTCTCCGCTGGACAGCACCGCGACCCCTCCCCGCCCCCCTTTCATCTCCCAGGAGCGCCAGGCGCCCTCCCTTCCCGCCTGCCTCGGTGGCCCCGCCCCCAGCACCAAAAGAGCTGGACAAAACGGCGAAAATAGGGAGCGCACGTGCCCTCGGGTTCCAGGAGAGACCACCACAGGGAAAAGCAGGCGGGCGGGCATGCACACAACCCACACAAGGAGGGTGTCTGGGACTGCTCCTCTCCTCCCGCATTCGGGACCCCGGGGCTCGGAGCCCGGCTGCAATCCGCGGACCCTGGAGGCCTGCCCCGGGGTCCCACGGTGACTGACAGCGCCCGCGCACTGCCTCCGTAACGGAGCCCAGCCCCGGGCACCACCGCACTCCGGTGGGGAAGCTGCCACTTCAACTCAGCCTCAGAGCGTCTGTCCCAGTCGGTGTCCCATCCAGTGCGTCCGTCCCCCCTCCTCCCCAACTCCCAACCCCTGTCTGTCTGTCTTCTGCCACCTCCAGGGAAGTGGTAGCGGCCCCGTGGAGCCACAGATGGCGCTAAGGGGCCTCGCTGCGGGCAAGGAGTAAAAGGAAGTCCACCCAGGCGACGTTTGCAGGAGGCGGGGAGCAGGCGGGAGGCGGGGCCCTGGCGGAGCCGGCCAGCGGGGAGATGCTCCGGACGGGAGCAGCCCGGCAGCCTGGTTCGCGCTCACCACACAGGGCGGTCCGCCGATCTTGTGGCGCCGGGAGCCTGCTCCCAGCGTCTGTGGCCACAGCGGCTTGAACGCGCCCGATCTCCTCTGATCTGGGAAGCGAAGCAGGGTCGGGCCTGGTTAGTACGTGGATGGGGTCCGCCCCGGAATACCGGGTGCCCTAGGCTTTGGCCCGCCACTCCTTTGGCGGCAGCCCTGTCCCTAGTCCTTAGGGAGTAGCCCAGCGCGCCTAATAAACCCACGCCAGGGGTGGCGCTTGGGAGGCTGGAGGGTTAGGGGGAGAGGAATGGTGGCGCCACACAGCACTACAATCTCGCTGCATCGGCCCCAGGCCACGCCCTTCGGCCCGGGCTCCCCCGCCCTCCGGCACCCCGTTCTTAGTCCCCTTCCCTCCCGCAAGCCCTCTGCCAGCAGCCTTTCGTCCCGCCCCCAACGCCCAAGCCCCGGTCTGTCTGCCGGCGCAGGCCTGCCTAGGCCTTGGGCGGCTTTCTCCAGCCAAGGACGTGCTTGGCACCTCGGGACCCAGCCCAGGGGACGACTATCGCTCTGCCTGCACCTGGGCCCCGAGACAGAGACTCGGGGCGTCGCCGGACACCGGACCAAGGGGAAGGCCACCCGCCCCACCCCACCGGAAAGATCTGTCTCCGCTGGACAGCACCGCGACCCCTCCCCGCCCCCCTTTCATCTCCCAGGAGCGCCAGGCGCCCTCCCTTCCCGCCTGCCTCGGTGACCCCGCCCTCAGCACCAAAAGAGCTGGACAAAACGGCGAAAATAGGGAGCGCACGTGCCCTCGGGTTCCAGGAGAGACCACCACAGGGAAAAGCAGGCGGGCGGGCATGCACACAACCCACACAAGGAGGGTGTCTGGGACTGCTCCTCTCCTCCCGCATTCGGGACCCCGGGGCTCGGAGCCCGGCTGCAATCCGCGGACCCTGGAGGCCTGCCCCGGGGTCCCACGGTGACTGACAGCGCCCGCGCACTGCCTCCGTAACGGAGCCCAGCCCCGGGCACCACCGCACTCCGGTGGGGAAGCTGCCACTTCAACTCAGCCTCAGAGCGTCTGTTCCAGTCGGTGTCCCATCCAGTGCGTCCGTCCCCCTCCTCCCCAACTCCCAACCCCTGTCTGTCTGTCTTCTGCCACCTCCAGGGAAGTGGTAGCGGCCCCGTGGAGCCACAGATGGCGCTAAGGGGCCTCGCTGCGGGCAAGGAGTGAAATGCAGTCCACCCAGGCGACGTTTGCAGGAGGCGGGGAGCAGGCGGGAGGCGGGGCCCTGGCGGAGCCGGCCAGCGGGGAGATGCTCAGGATGGGAGCAGCCCGGCAGCCTGGTTCGCGCTCACCATACAGGGCGGTCCGCCGATCTTGTGGCGCCGGGAGCCTGCTCCCAGCGTCTATGGCCACAGCGGCTTGAACGCGCCCGATCTCCTCTGATCTGGGAAGCGAAGCAGGGTCGGGCCTGGTCAGTACGTGGATGGGGTCCGCCCCGGAATACCGGGTGCCCTAGGCTTTGGCCCGCCACTCCTTTGGCGGCAGCCCTGTCCCTAGTCCTTAGGGAGTAGCCCAGCGCGCCTAATAAACCCACGCCAGGGGTGGCGCTTGGGAGGCTGGAGGGTTAGGGGGAGAGGAATGGTGGCGCCACACAGCACTACAATCTCGCTGCATCGGCCCCAGGCCAGGCCCTTTGGCCCGGGCTCCCCCGCCCTCCGGCACCCCGTTCTTAGTCCCCTTCCCTCCCGCAAGCCCTCTGCCAGCAGCCTTTCGTCCCGCCCCCAACGCCCAAGCCCAGGTCTGTCTGCAGGCGCAGGCCTGCCTAGGCCTTGGGCGGCTTTCTCCAGCCAAGGACGTGCTTGGCACCTCGGGACCCAGCCCAGGGGACGACTATCGCTCTGCCTGCACCTGGGCCCCGAGACAGAGACTCGGGATGTCGCCGGACACCGGACCAAAGGGAAGGCCACCCGCCCCACCCCACCGGAAAGATCTGTCTCCGCTGGACAGCACCGCGACCCCTCCCCGCCCCCCTTTCATCTCCCAGGAGCGCCAGGCGCCCTCCCTTCCCGCCTGCCTCGGTGGCCCCGCCCCCAGCACCAAAAGAGCTGGACAAAACGGCGAAAATAGGGAGCGCACGTGCCCTCGGGTTCCAGGAGAGACCACCACAGGGAAAAGCAGGCGGGCGGGCATGCACACAACCCACACAAGGAGGGTGTCTGGGACTGCTCCTCTCCTCCCGCATTCGGGACCCCGGGGCTCGGAGCCCGGCTGCAATCCGCGGACCCTGGAGGCCTGCCCCGGGGTCCCACGGTGACTGACAGCGCCCGCGCACTGCCTCCGTAACGGAGCCCAGCCCCGGGCACCACCGCACTCCGGTGGGGAAGCTGCCACTTCAACTCAGCCTCAGAGCGTCTGTCCCAGTCGGTGTCCCATCCAGTGCGTCCGTCCCCCTCCTCCCCAACTCCCAACCCCTGTCTGTCTGTCTTCTGCCACCTCCAGGGAAGTGGTAGCGGCCCCGTGGAGCCACAGATGGCGCTAAGGGGCCTCGCTGCGGGCAAGGAGTAAAAGGAAGTCCACCCAGGCGACGTTTGCAGGAGGCGGGGAGCAGGCGGGAGGCGGGGCCCTGGCGGAGCCGGCCAGCGGGGAGTTGCTCCGGACGGGAGCAGCCCGGCAGCCTGGTTCGCGCTCACCACACAGGGCGGTCCGCCGATCTTGTGGCGCCGGGAGCCTGCTCCCAGCGTCTGTGGCCACAGCGACTTGAACGCGCCCGATCTCCTCTGATCTGGGAAGCGAAGCAGGGTCGGGCCTGGTCAGTACGTGGATGGGGTCCGCCCCGGAATACCGGGTGCCCTAGGCTTTGGCCCGCCACTCCTTTGGCGGCAGCCCTGTCCCTAGTCCTTAGGGAGTAGCCCAGCGCGCCTAATAAACCCACGCCAGGGGTGGCGCTTGGGAGGCTGGAGGGTTAGGGGGAGAGGAATGGTGGCGCCACACAGCACTACAATCTCGCTGCATCGGCCCCAGGCCACGCCCTTCGGCCCGGGCTCCCCCGCCCTCCGGCACCCCGTTCTTAGTCCCCTTCCCTCCCGCAAGCCCTCTGCCAGCAGCCTTTCGTCCCGCCCCCAACGCCCAAGCCCCGGTCTGTCTGCCGGCGCAGGCCTGCCTAGGCCTTGGGCGGCTTTCTCCAGCCAAGGACGTGCTTGGCACCTCGGGACCCAGCCCAGGGGACGACTATCGCTCTGCCTGCACCTGGGCCCCGAGACAGAGACTCGGGGCGTCGCCGGACACCGGACCAAGGGGAAGGCCACCCGCCCCACCCCACCGGAAAGATCTGTCTCCGCTGGACAGCACCGCGACCCCTCCCCGCCCCCCTTTCATCTCCCAGGAGCGCCAGGCGCCCTCCCTTCCCGCCTGCCTCGGTGACCCCGCCCTCAGCACCAAAAGAGCTGGACAAAACGGCGAAAATAGGGAGCGCACGTGCCCTCGGGTTCCAGGAGAGACCACCACAGGGAAAAGCAGGCGGGCGGGCATGCACACAACCCACACAAGGAGGGTGTCTGGGACTGCTCCTCTCCTCCCGCATTCGGGACCCCGGGGCTCGGAGCCCGGCTGCAATCCGCGGACCCTGGAGGCCTGCCCCGGGGTCCCACGGTGACTGACAGCGCCCGCGCACTGCCTCCGTAACGGAGCCCAGCCCCGGGCACCACCGCACTCCGGTGGGGAAGCTGCCACTTCAACTCAGCCTCAGAGCGTCTGTTCCAGTCGGTGTCCCATCCAGTGCGTCCGTCCCCCTCCTCCCCAACTCCCAACCCCTGTCTGTCTGTCTTCTGCCACCTCCAGGGAAGTGGTAGCGGCCCCGTGGAGCCACAGATGGCGCTAAGGGGCCTCGCTGCGGGCAAGGAGTGAAAGGCAGTCCACCCAGGCGACGTTTGCAGGAGGCGGGGAGCAGGCGGGAGGCGGGGCCCTGGCGGAGCCGGCCAGCGGGGAGATGCTCAGGATGGGAGCAGCCCGGCAGCCTGGTTCGCGCTCACCATACAGGGCGGTCCGCCGATCTTGTGGCGCCGGGAGCCTGCTCCCAGCGTCTATGGCCACAGCGGCTTGAACGCGCCCGATCTCCTCTGATCTGGGAAGCGAAGCAGGGTCGGGCCTGGTCAGTACGTGGATGGGGTCCGCCCCGGAATACCGGGTGCCCTAGGCTTTGGCCCGCCACTCCTTTGGCGGCAGCCCTGTCCCTAGTCCTTAGGGAGTAGCCCAGCGCGCCTAATAAACCCACGCCAGGGGTGGCGCTTGGGAGGCTGGAGGGTTAGGGGGAGAGGAATGGTGGCGCCACACAGCACTACAATCTCGCTGCATCGGCCCCAGGCCAGGCCCTTTGGCCCGGGCTCCCCCGCCCTCCGGCACCCCGTTCTTAGTCCCCTTCCCTCCCGCAAGCCCTCTGCCAGCAGCCTTTCGTCCCGCCCCCAACGCCCAAGCCCAGGTCTGTCTGCAGGCGCAGGCCTGCCTAGGCCTTGGGCGGCTTTCTCCAGCCAAGGACGTGCTTGGCACCTCGGGACCCAGCCCAGGGGACGACTATCGCTCTGCCTGCACCTGGGCCCCGAGACAGAGACTCGGGGTGTCGCCGGACACCGGACCAAAGGGAAGGCCACCCGCCCCACCCCACCGGAAAGATCTGTCTCCGCTGGACAGCACCGCGACCCCTCCCCGCCCCCCTTTCATCTCCCAGGAGCGCCAGGCGCCCTCCCTTCCCGCCTGCCTCGGTGGCCCCGCCCCCAGCACCAAAAGAGCTGGACAAAACGGCGAAAATAGGGAGCGCACGTGCCCTCGGGTTCCAGGAGAGACCACCACAGGGAAAAGCAGGCGGGCGGGCATGCACACAACCCACACAAGGAGGGTGTCTGGGACTGCTCCTCTCCTCCCGCATTCGGGACCCCGGGGCTCGGAGCCCGGCTGCAATCCGCGGACCCTGGAGGCCTGCCCCGGGGTCCCACGGTGACTGACAGCGCCCGCGCACTGCCTCCATAACGGAGCCCAGCCCCGGGCACCACCGCACTCCGGTGGGGAAGCTGCCACTTCAACTCAGCCTCAGAGCGTCTGTCCCAGTCGGTGTCCCATCCAGTGCGTCCGTCCCCCTCCTCCCCAACTCCCAACCCCTGTCTGTCTGTCTTCTGCCACCTCCAGGGAAGTGGTAGCGGCCCCGTGGAGCCACAGATGGCGCTAAGGGGCCTCGCTGCGGGCAAGGAGTAAAAGGAAGTCCACCCAGGCGACGTTTGCAGGAGGCGGGGAGCAGGCGGGAGGCGGGGCCCTGGCGGAGCCGGCCAGCGGGGAGTTGCTCCGGACGGGAGCAGCCAGGCAGCCTGGTTCGCGCTCACCACACAGGGCGGTCCGCCGATCTTGTGGCGCCGGGAGCCTGCTCCCAGCGTCTATGGCCACAGCGGCTTGAACGCGCCGGATCTCCTCTGATCTGGGAAGCGAAGCAGGGTCGGGCCTGGTCAGTACGTGGATGGGGTCCGCCCCGGAATACCGGGTGCCCTAGGCTTTGGCCCGCCACTCCTTTGGCGGCAGCCCTGTCCCTAGTCCTTAGGGAGTGGCCCAGCGCGCCTAATAAACCCACGCCAGGGGTGGCGCTTGGGAGGCTGGAGGATTAGGGGGAGAGGAATGGTGGCGCCACACAGCACTACAATCTCGCTGCATCGGCCCCACGCCAGGCCCTTCGGTCCGGGCTCCCCCGCCCTCCGGCACCCCGTTCTTAGTCCCCTTCCCTCCCGCAAGCCCTCTGCCAGCAGCCTTTCGTCCCGCCCCCAACGCCCAAGCCCTGGTTTGTCTGCAGGCGCAGGCCTGCCTGGGACTTGGGCGGCTTTCTCCAGCCAAGGACGTGCTTGGCACCTCGGGACCCAGCCCAGGGGACGACTATCGCTCTGCCTGCACCTGGGCCCCGAGACAGAGACTCGGGGTGTCGCCGGACACCGGACCAAGAATAAGGCCACCCGCCCCACCCCACCGGAAAGATCTGTCTCCGCTGGACAGCACCGCGACCCCTCCCCGCCCCCCTTTCATCTCCCAGGAGCGCCAGGCGCCCTCCCTTCCCGCCTGCCTCGGTGGCCCCGCCCCCAGCACCAAAAGAGCTGGACAAAACGGCGAAAATAGGGAGCGCACGTGCCCTCGGGTTCCAGGAGAGACCACCACAGGGAAAAGCAGGCGGGCGGGCATGCACACAACCCACACAAGGAGGGTGTCTGGGACTGCTCCTCTCCTCCCGCATTCGGGACCCCGGGGCTCGGAGCCTGGCTGCAATCCGCGGACCCTGGAGGCCTGCCCCGGGGTCCCACGGTGACTGACAGCGCCCGCGCACTGCCTCCGTAACGGAGCCCAGCCCCGGGCACCACCGCACTCCGGTGGGGAAGCTGCCACTTCAACTCAGCCTCAGAGCGTCTGTCCCAGTCGGTGTCCCATCCTGTGCGTCCGTCCCCCCTCCTCCCCAACTCCCAACCCCTGTCTGTCTGTCTTCTGCCACCTCCAGGGAAGTGGTAGAGGCCCCGTGGAGTCTCGGATGGCGCGAAGGGGCCTCGCTGCGGGCAAGGAGGAAAAGGCAGTCCACCCAGGCTGCGTTTTGAGGAGGCTGGGAGCAGGCGGGAGGCGGGGCCCTGGCGGAGTTGGCCAGCGGGGAGATGCTCCGGACGGGAGAAGCCCGGCAGCCTGGTTCGCGCTCACCACGCAGGCCGGTCCGCTGCTCATTTTTTTTTATTTTATTTATTTATTTATTTTTTTATTAATTAATTTATTTATTAGTTTCAGGTGTACAAAACAAGGTAATACTTAGACGTTCATCATTTATATCCCTCATACTGTGAACCCCCCACCCCCATCCACTATCCCTCCGACCTCATACTGAACCATCACATTATATATATAAAATTATTGTTGGCATTCATTAATGTTTAGCTTCTGGTGTACAATGCCATGATCAGGTATCCACTGTATCCCTGAGGTGGTCTGCCAAATAGGACGCATGTCCATCGGATACCCAACAAAATCTTTACAACATTATAGAATACCTTCCCCAAATTAATTTTCAAAAAAACCCTGAGGCCATCTTGTGGTTACCAGCTGCTTCCAAATCCCTTCACCTTTCCCCTTATGGCCAACCCCCTCCCACACACCCATCTAACCACTCTCGGTTTTTTGTCTGCGTCCCCAAAACTGTCTGTGATTAGTTCATTCACATAGTCTTTTCTTTAGATTCCATATATAAGTGAGATCATATGGTACTTGTCTTTCTCTTTCTGACTTATTTCACTTAACATAATGCTCTCTAGATCCATCCATGTTGCTGCAAATGATAAGATTTCTTTCTTCTTCATGGCTGCGTAATACTCCATTGTATAAATGTACCACAGCTTCTTAATCCAGTCATCTACCGATGGGCATTTTGGTTGTTTCCATATCTTGGCTATTGTGTAAAGTGCTGCAATAAACATAGGAGTGCATACAGATTTTTGAATTGGAGTTTTGGATTTCTCCGGGTAGATGCCTAGGAGTGGAATTACTGGATCATAGGGGAGTTCCATTTTCAGATTCCTGAGATACCTCCATACTGTTTTCCATAGTGGCTGCACTAATCTGCAGTCCCACCAACAGTGCACTAGCGTTCCCTTTTCTCCACTTCCGCGCCAGCATTTGTTGTTTGTTGATTTATTGATAATAGCCATTTTGACTGGAGTGAGGTGGTATCTCATTGTGGTTTTTATTTGCATTTCTCTGCTGGTTAGTGAGGTTGAGCATTTCTTCATATGTCTTCTTGCCTTCTGTATGTCCTTTTTAGAGAAATGTCTCCCCAAGTCCTCTGCCCATTTTTTAATTGGGTGGTTTGTTTTTTTGGAGTTGAGTTGAGTAAGTTTTTTATAGATTTGTGATATTAATCCCTTATCAGATATATCATTGGCAAATATCTTTTCCCATACAGTAGGATCCCTTTTTGTTTTATTGATGGTTTCCTTTCCTGTGAAAAAACTTTTCAGTTTGATGTCATCACACATGTTTATTTTTTCTCTTACTTCGCTCGCGCGAGGGGATATATCAGTAAAAATCTTACTCCGGGTAATGTCCATGAAGTTTCTTCCCATATTTTCTTCTAGATATTTTATGGTTGTGGCGCGGGGGCCTGCTCCCAGCGTCTGTGGCCACAGCACCTTGAACGCGCCCGATGTCCTCTGATCTGGGAAGCTAAGCAGGGTCGGGCCTGGTCAGTACTTGGATGGGGTCCGCCCGGGAATACCGGGTGCCCTCTGCTTCCGCCCGCCACTCCTTTTGCGGCCGCCCCGGCCCTCGTCTTTCGGGAGTGGCCCAGCCCGCCTAATAAACCCAGGCCAGGGGTGGCGCTGGGGGGGCTAGTGGGCAGGGGGAGAGGAATGGGTGGCGCCACACAGCACTACAATCTCGCTGCCCCGGCCCCACGCCAGGCCCTTCGGCCCGGGCTCCCCCCTCCCCCCCACCACCTTCTTAGTCCCCTTCCCTCCGGCAAGCCGTCTGCCAGCAGCCGTTCGCCACGCCCCCAAGGCCCAAGCCCCGATCTGCCTGCAGGCGCAGGCCTGCCTGGGCCTTGGCGGCTTTCTCCAGCCAAGGACATGCTGGTGCTTGACACCTCGGGACCGAGCCCAGGGCACGACCATCGCTCTGCCTGCCCCTGGGCACCGACACAGAGACTCGGGGTGTCGCGCGACACCGGACCAAGGGGAAGGCCACCCGCCCCACCCCACCGAATAGCTGCCTCTCTGCTGGCCGGCACCGCGAGCCCTCCCCGCCCCCCTTTCATCTCTTAGGATAGCCTGGTGCCCTTCCTTCTCGCAGAGCTCGGTGGCCCCGCCCCCAGCCCCAAATGAGCCAGGACAAAATGGCAGGAGTAGAAAGCTCACCTGCCCTCGGGCTCCAGGAGAGACCAGCACAGGGGAAAAGCAGGCAGGCGGGCATGCACACAACCCACACAAGGAGGGTGTCTGGGGCCGCTCCTCTCCTCCCGCATGCGGGACCCCAGGCTGGGCTCGGAGCCCGGCGGCAATCCGCGGACCCTGGAGGCCTGCCCCTAGGTCCCATGGTGACTACCAGCGCCGGGGCACTGCCTATATAACGGAGGCCAGCACAGGGCACCACCGCAGTCTGGTGTGGAGGCTGCCACTTCAACTCAGACCTGGTGCGTCTGTCCCAGTCGGTGTCCCATGCTGTGCGTCCGTCCCCCCTTTTCCCCAACTCCCAACCCCTGACTGTCTGTCTTCTGCCACCTCCAGGGAAGTGGTAGCGGCCCCGTGGAGCCTCAGATGGCGCGAAGGGGCTTCGCTGCGGGAAGGAGCCAAAGGCAGTCCACCCAGGCGGCGTTTGCAGGAGGCGGGGAGCAGGCGGGGGGCGGGGCCCTGGCGGAGCCGGCCAGCGGGGAGATGCTCCGGACGGGAGCAGCCCGGCAGCCTGGTTCGCGCTCACCATACAGGGCGGTCCGCCGCTCTTGTGGCGCCGGGAGCCTGCTCCCAGCGTCTATGGCCACAGCGGCTTGAACGCGCCCGATCTCCTCTGATCTGGGAAGCGAAGCAGGGTCGGGCCTGGTCAGTACTTGGATGGGGGACCGCCCGGGAATACCGGGTGCCCTAGGCTTAGGCCCGCCACTCCTTTTGCGGCCGCCCCGCCCCTCGTCCTCCGGGAGTGGCGCAGCCCGCCTAATAAACCCACGCCAGGGATGGTGCTGTGCGGGCTGGAGGGCACGGGGACAGGGTTGGGTGAGCCACAGGGCACTACAATCTCGCTGTCCCGGCCAAACGCCAGGCCCTTCGGCCTGGGCTCCCCCTCACGCAACCCCGTTCTTAGTCCCCTTCCCTCCCGCAAGCCCTGTGCCAGCAGCCGTTCGCCCCGCCCCCAAGGCCCAAGCCCAGGTCTGTCTGCAGGCGCAAACCTGCCTAGGCCTTGGGCGGCTTTCTCCAGCCAAGGACGTGCTGGTCCTTGGGACGTCGGGACTGAGCCCAGGGGAAGATCATCGCTCTGGCTGCACCTGGGTCCCGACACAGAGACTCGGGGTGTCGCCGGACACCGGACCAAGGGGAAGGCCACCCGCCCCACCCCACCGGATAGCTCCGTCTCTGATGGCCGGCACCGCGACCCCTCCCCGCCCCCCTTTCATCTCCCAGGAGCGCAGGGTGCCCTCCTTTCCCGCCCGCCTCGTTGGCCCCGCCCCCAGCACCAAAAGAGCCAGGACCGAATGGCATGAGTATGGAGCGCAGGTGCCCTCGGGCCCCAGGAGAGACCAGCACAGGGGAAAAGCAGGCAGGCGGGCATGCACACCACCCACACGAGGAGGGTGCCTGGGGCCGGTCCTCTCCTCCCGCATGCGGGACCCCAGGCGGGGCTCGGAGCCCGGCGGCGATCCGCGGACCCTGTAGGCCTGCCCCAGGGTCCCAGGGTGACTGCCAGCGCCGGGGCACTGCCTTTATAACGGAGGCCAGCACCGGGCACCACCGCAGTCTGGTGGGGAGGCAGCCACTTCAACTCAGCCTCAGTGCGTCTGTACCAGTCGGTGTCCCATGCTGTGTGTCCGTCCTTCCTCCTCCCCAACTCCCAACCCTTGTTTGTCTGTCTTATTCCACCTCCAGGGAAGTGGTAGCGGCCCCATGTGCACTGAGTTGTGTGTGGGACACTGGCAGCAGTGCCTGGACCTTATTTACTATAATGAGAGGACGAGGCAGTGTTACTGCATATGGGGCCTGGGTCTGCAAACATCGCATCGCCCACTCCTCCCACTGCATGCCTCTATTGTAACGGTGAGATTCGGGGAATGAATAACACACTTAGACTTAGCTAGTTTGCAGTGTGACTCACCGCATAGCTCGCTATCTAGCCACCTGTAATTAAACCCAGTTATTGATCCACCTGATATTCAGTTATTTTCTCTTTGTTTCTCCCCTCAATGATTAACTGTTTGTTCCGTTTCTCAAGTAAACCCATACCTCGTGAACTAACATCCTAACCTGGGACAGAGCAATTTCGTAATCCCCAGGCACCTGGACACTGGAATCCAATTTACAACTTCTTGCACTTTTTTACTGGTGATGCATTCGAGTCCCAGGCCTCTATGGCTAACTCCTAGTTTGGAGTCCGGACATATCTTTGTCTTCAAACAGACCAGACCCCAGGAAGGATGTCAGACCTCAAACCAGCCTGACCGACTCCTCCTTTCCTACGTAAGAAAAAGCTAACCCAAAGTTAGGTGCAGCTGTCCACCCTCAGACACTGGACTCTGTGCCGGCGACTCCCCCTCACCCCCAACCCCCCGTGTTTCTCTCTTTCTTACCAGAGGCAGCCGTCATTGTTGGACACTGCCATGGGCATTCTCTCTCTGCCCTAACTATCATAAAAGCTTCCTTTGTAGAGTCTGTGAATGCTTTTACCTTTTGTAAATTCCACGCCACAACACCTATCTGTCCACAGGGCTAACTTTAGAAATATGTGTATTTTTACAACGTGTACATTCTCGGTTATCCTGTCTTATTTAGGTTGTACATGTCATTACATCTGATATTCATGTAACTACAGTGCGATGAAAAAGATTTCCGTAACAATATCCCCTGAAAAAATTACCTTGCTGAGTGGAATGACTTATATCTCACATTAGTGGGCATTCATTCAGTTTATAAGACCTTTCAAACAAGTACACGTTTACTAAAGTAAGGTGCATAAAGGCCCAACTAGCATAAAAATAAGGATAAAGTTGAAATCAATACACTAACCATGGACATGATCATTTATTACTATCAAGTATTATGAACTGTACGTAATTGCAGCTGTTGTACTTTTAGACGACTGGCATATGTGAATTCCCCATGCACGTAGGTTAAAATTCAATTTTATCTTATTAACCGATTCTTAATTTGATGATTAGCTCAGCTAGAAGAAGTTGTTCTTCTGGACAGAGAGAACAGTGCCTCAGGGACAGACAGAAGGAAAGGAAGGAAGATGATTTGTGAAACAAAGAAAAGGGAGATGAGATCACTCCTCAGAAATGCTACAGCTACAGCTAATTGTAAAGGGTTATAACACTATTAGCATTGCAGGCTGGGAAAAATCTCCACCCCTGTGTCCTCAGGACAGTTCCCACAAGGAAATCCCTCTTCCTGATGGGAGGGAGTGATCAGCAGAGACACACCCTGGGAACGCCCTGGAAACGCCCTAGGCTCCACCTGTGACTCCACTCCTGATTGTTTCCCACCCTCATTAAAATATAATCCTAAATTTTGTTTGTTTCAGCACAGTCGCTCTCCTCCTGTGCCTGTGCACTCCTGCATTTTGGGGATATATTTTCTTTTTAAAAACAAATCCTCCTCCTGCTTGCCTTTGTTCACGAGTTGTTCCTACATCCTGGAATGCCTTCCTGTGATGACTGACCTGCTCTCCAATAACACACTTACTAGGTCAGAGCAAAACAAATAATTGTGAAGCCCCCACAGTATTGGGGAAGCCTGCAAGGAGAATTAATGGCCATGGCACTGCTGGCTCCTGGCAACCACCGCAGCTGGCAAGGACGTCTGCCGCCAGAGGTAAGCGGTGTTTTTGTTCAAGCTGTGAGCCTTTCTGGTGTATGTATTTATGCAGGGTTTGAGAGAATTTAGAAGTGCTGCACGTCCTTTTCCCCTCCTCTACAAGTAGACTGGCAGGAAAATATATTTGTGAACCTAGCTTCTCGAGAGTAGAGACTCACAGGTTTTCTTTTTTTTTAAAATGAAATTAAAATATATTTCTTGTGAAAATACAAGTTATTTTTACTAAAACCTAAAATAAAATATATGGTTCTATTATTGATAAATATTAGTAAAATATTAATTTGTATGAGGATGTAGGAAATTAGGGTATATTGATTCCATCGGGCTTGCAGCTTACAGTTCAGAAATAAAAATATGTAGTGTGCAAGACGTTCATTTTCGGTTAGTTTAGAAAATCTCCCTATTTCAAAAAACAGTTAAAACCTCGTTCAACATTGCTCAATCAAAATTATAATGGCACCAAAGTTCCCATCATCTTTGTGCATTTGGGAGGCTAAAAATTGATCTTTCCCCTCTTGAAGACTCAGGAATTTTTTCCCCTTTTCACTATCAAAGAAAACATAGTGTGCATGAGCCCCTCTCTTCTTGCTGTACCAATGGCAATGAATAGTGACGGAAATGGACTCACTATGTGGTTTTAGAAACAGTTATAAATTAGTTATTTGTCTTAAGGACTGCCTATCTATTTGAGACTGTGAGGGAGAGTTCTTTCAGGAGAGAAGAATCTTGTTGATTTTGAAGAACTAGGTCATGTAGGTTTGCCAAAATTAGTGAAGTATCCTAGTTATCAAATATATTTTTATTAGTTTCAGGTGCACAAGACAAAGTAATACTTAGACATTTATCATTTATATCCCTCACACTGTGTGAACCCTTCTCCCCCCATCCACTACCCCTCTGACATCGCACACAGCCATTACATTTCCACTGTCTCGATTCCTAATGCTGTACTCCACTTGTAAGTATATACATACATATATATACACATATCTATATATATAAAATTAGAGTTGGCATTCATTATTGTTCAGCTTCAGGTGTACAGTGCCGTGATCAGGCATCCACATCATCCCTGAGGTGGTCTCCCAAATGGGACACGTGTCCATCGGATACCCTACAAAATCTTTACAACATTATTGATTACATTCCCCAAATCAATTTTCAAAACCCCGTGGCCATCTTGTGGTTACCGACTGTTTTCTAATCCCCTCACCTTCCCCCTTATCCCCACCCCACCCATCTAGCAACCCTCAGTTTTTCCTCTTTGTCCCCAAAACTGTTTCTGATTAGTTCATTCACTTATTCTTTTCTTTAGATTCCATATATAAGTGAGATCATATGGTATTTGTCTTTCTCTGTCTGACTTATTTCACTTAACATAATGTTCTCTAGGTCCATTCCTGTTGTTGCAAATGGTAAGATTTCTTTCTTCTTTATGGCTGCGCAATACTCCATTGTATAAATGTACCACAGTTTCTTAATCCAGTCGTCTACCGATGGGCATTTCAGATGTTTCCATGTCTTGGCTATTGTGTAGAGTGCTGCAATAAGCATAGGAGTGCATAAAGATTTTTGAATTGGAGTTTTGGATTTCTCCGGATAGATACCTAAGAGTGGAATTACTGGATCATAGGGTAGTTCCATTTTCAGATTTTTGAGATACCTCCATACTGTTTTCCATAGTGGCTGCAGCAATCTGCAATCCCACCAACAGTGCACAAGCGTTCCCTTTTCTCCACATCCACGCCAGCACTTGTTGTTTGTTGATTTATTGATGATAGCCATTTTGACTGGGGTGAGGTGGTATCTCATTGTGGTTTTTATTTGCATTTCTCTGATGGTTAGTGAGGTTGAGCATTTCTTCATATGTCTGTTTGCCATCTGTATGCCCTTTTTAGAAAAATATCTCTTCAAGTCCTCTGCCCATTTTTAATTGGGTAGTTTGTTTTTTTGGAGTTGAGTTGAGTGTTTTTTTTATAAATTTGCGACATTAACCCCTTATCAGATATATCATTGGCAAATACCTTTTCCCATTCATTGGGATCCCTTTTTGTTTTATTGATGGTTTCCTTTGCTGGGAAAACACTCTTTAGTTTGATGTAATCCCACATGTTTATTTTTTCTCTTCCCTCTCATGAGGGGATATGTCCACAGGTTTTCTTTAATGAAGTGATCACTTCAATAGGGCCTGGAGGAAATGTGCGTGGGAAACCAGTTTGGCGAAAGTACTCACATGTGTACTCACCTGTGTGTTCAGATAAGAGAACACACCAGAGCTGGACCATGGACCCCAGATCCAGACCTCTAAATGGACCATTGTCCCACATAGCCAGACACTAGGGCCTGAGTAGGACACCTTACCAGGGACCCTGGACCCTAATCTCCAACCCTGACCCTCCCTTCCCGCCTTCCCTTCCAGAGATGGTCATTTTTTGTGTCTCTATGTCTCTTGTGTCATTGGTCCTGACAAGGAAATACCACAGTGACAGAAAGCCTTTGGCTTCCTTGGTCAAGCTGTCAAAAGGCTTTTTGGTTTGAGTAGCTATTAAAATCCTACCATCAGTGGCCAGAGTATGGATCCTTTGAATTGGAAAAACTTCTAAATTGGAAAATGTGTTAGAGAACTCTCATAACAAAGCTGTTTTTTTGGACCCTAGAGATAGACCACATGTTTAATACTAACGGATACAAGGAAATTTAACTATTCTTAAGATTTTGAATTAGTTCTTCAGCTTCTTGGGTCTTAATAGATGCTAATGTCAACATTAGATTTAAAATACGCAGAAGAGAAAATCAAGAGATGTGTAAGTGTTAAAAATCTTTACGGAGATTTAAGATTTTGAGAACTGGTATGTTGAAACTGGCTTGAAAGGATTTAATAACCAATCAGAAACCTGAGAAAAATGGAAGCTGATTTTTCAGTCCGATAGACGTGAGAAAGTCTCAGCATCACCCTGGACCCTCTGCTGAGTAGATCTGAAATGGAAACAGAGCCCACAACTGTCCCAGGCCCGCTGAGGTAAATAAAATAAAAATTTCAAAGGGGCAGTTTTAACAATACAAGCCTCCCCTTTCCAGCCTGGCTCCCCTTTCCCAGCCTCCTGAAAGACTATGAAGCACAAATAAAACCCTGAGCACAATCCCCTTAGCAGTAGACAGGAAGACTCCATGCAGGAGCCTCACAAAACTTTACCTGCCAGGTGTGTTTAGCTTTTCCCGAATTACGTGTAAATCTCCCATTTTTACGTCTAAAGCCTAAGAGCCAACTGCCACCTTTGTCTAAAATGTTATATTTACCTGATTTCTCCTCACTGTCTTTGGAATTTGTGTGTGTGTGTGTGAATTCTAGGTGCTCATAGATTACAATTCCTGGTCTCTGTCAGCAGTTGGACAGAAGATAGCAGGGGTGCGAGGCCTTTGTCTGCTTTCTGAATTTAGGTAGGCAGAAAAAGTATCTGTGCAGCTACTTCCTGCACCTAGAGACTCGAGGGTTTTCTGTATTCTTTCCTCCCTGAGATGTTCTTTATTCTTTCCTCCCAGAGATGTTCTTTGTTTCTTGTGTCTGTGTCTTGCGTATCCTTTGCCCTAAGAAGGAACTACCATGGGGACAGAACACAGGCACAGGCTCCAGTAAGACTGTCATTGGAGCCGGCCCCACTGGCTGGGGAGTTAAGTGTTTCTCTCCAGACCCGTGTCTGCAGAGACAAACTTTGCTGTGGGTCCCTCTCTAAAAGTCTCTTTAGGTTTTTCTTTCCTTCTTGTTCTGAGTCCTGGGAGCTTGGCTTTGTGACCAAGGAAGCTAATCCTCTTTGGTCCCCACCTTCGGCCAGGTGCACTTACTCCATTGCACCTGGTGGCCAGTGAGATAAGCTGGGGTTCCCAGTGCACCTCTGCCTGGCTGTGCCAGCTCCCAGGGGACTGTGTTCTGAGGGGCCTCTGCCCATAAGGGGCATCTGTCCCCCCCAGCCTTCCTTACCCTTTAGTGCTGGTCAGATCCCGGTCTAGTAGCACCTGCTCGGGGCCACAGATTAGTGGGTTTGGGGCTGGAGGTGCCTCACATTTTGTGGGAGACCTGAGACACTCTGTCCACCCCACCATCCCTACTGCCTATGTGATGAAGGTCTGTGCTTTGTCTGACTGTCTTTGGGGGTGACCCTTTGGCTCTGGGAGGGCTGCTTCCTCTGCACTCGGTGTGGAGGGGCCTCTGGCTTCCTGGCCTGAGCTGTACAGAGGCTGCTTGGTGTCTCACTATTTAGACCTCACTGTCCACATCAAGACGATGGGTCCTTGGAATGGGGAAAACTTATAAATTTACATTGTGTTATAGAACTCTTGTGACAACCAGCTGTTTTCTTGGTAAAACATCGTGTGTGTTCTCTATAGTTGTTACTAACTCTGTTAATTTGTGATCTCTGTGTGAAACCAGTTTGTGTTTGTGTGTGGTAAGACGTTTTGTAGCTCCGTACGGTGTTACCAGTTTGTGATATTTGATTGGCTTGAACAAGTTAAATGATTATATAAAGTAAGAAATAAAATACAAACAAACAGAAATACTTTATGATCTGGTGAAATAGTTGATGTTAAAGCTGGTTTTAGTTTGGTTTGATTACACAGTCATGCGTTTGAAAATTATCAGCACAAAATACAATTTTTTCTAACTGGGTTTATAAAAATTAGTTATCTGTTAAAAATATGTCAAGAAAATAGCTTTGGTCATTACTGACTTTGAAATCTCAAAGTTTTAACTACTATATCAAATAGGTACAATTAAAATAAAAGGTAAACTTTTAAGTGATAATTACATTGTATATATACATGGAAAAGATTTTCCAGGTGTCTTTGGTAATTGGAAATTATAAAGTTTTATCCTATAAATTAAATGATGCATCATTATTGAATGTCTAGAGCATTTCCAAGTAGCAGAATAATGACACACTAAGTACTGAACATTGATTTATCAACTTTTTTGCTATTTATTGTAGATGAACTAAATATTTTTGGGTGTATTAGTAAACATGTCTTCTGCCACGTTAGAATTTTTGTGCTAAGAGGAAACATATTTCTAGAAGTTATGAAATATGTTCATAATTGCATCAAGCTAAAGAATCCTGGTGTAGCTGCAGGATTGGTCACTTAGTTTCCACTGCTGATTAAGATGGACATTTGAATTGTTTAAGTCTCTGCTATTGTGAAGAGCGCTTCTGTGGATTCATGTATCCACCTTTAACAACTGTTTTCAATTTGGGGGGTATATTTCTAGAAGTGGGTCTGTGGAGCCACATGGGCATTTTTTTGTGGGGTGGAAATTTCCAAGTGTTGTATGCAGAAGCCACACCATTGTAATTTTTCACGTTCAATGTTTAAGGGTTCTAATTTTTCTACAATGTTGCTGCTGTTTGTTAGTTTTAGTTTCTGGATTATAGCCCTTCTGGTACTATGTGAGGGGGTATCACATGTGGTTTTCATTTGCATTTGCATCAGGACTGAGGATGTGGAACATCTTACTGTGCTTGTTGACACTTTGCAGGTCTCATCTGGAGAAGGTTCTATTCAATTCTATTTTAAAATGTTAGTCATTTTCTTTTTTTGTTCTTGAGTTGTAAAAGTTCTTTGTCTCCTGGATAGCAGACTATTATTAGATATATAATGCGTACGTATTTGGTTCCATTTTATGGCGTGTCTTTTCGCTTTCTGGATTGCTTATTTTGATGCATGTATGTTTTTAATTTTGAGGAAGTCTAATTTATCTTTTTTTTTTGTTGTATGTGCTGTCATATCTAAGAAACCATCGCTAATCCAAGGTCATGAAAATGTATCTCCACGTTTTGTTTGAGAGTTTATACTTTTGCTGCCTGTATTTAAGCCCTTCATGTATTTTAAGTTTTGTGTGTGGTGTGAGGTTGGGGTCCAATTTCATTTCTCTTCATTTGGATGGTCATTTGCCCAGTACCATTTGTTGGAAAACCCTTCTTTCCCCAATGTCAGGGTGTCTGGCCTTTGTGGGTCTGGACATGGCCCTGCGACCACCTTCCTGCATGGGAGCAGTACAACTGCGGCTGAGTTTCTATTTGACGCCAACAGCATGGTAGGATATAACATGCGTGCATACATCCACCTGAAACCTTGACTCCGACGCCGAACGCCGAAACGTGGCCTCACCTCGCCTGTAACTACTCATCCTGAACGCATGAAATACCTAAATCATGTGGTGGGACAACTGGACATTTCATTACAGAAAGTTTCAGTTCAGAAACTGGTGGCAGTCCTCTCAAATATTGAAAGGGGTGAGGTCCTTAAAAGATGATAATTGATATTGATTGTGACAAGACTGCCAAAAATGACAGTCCACTCAGAGAAAAGGCTCAGAAAGGTCTCCAAAATGAAACTCGTTCTGTGTTCAGACAGATCACAGCTACAGTGGCATTCCTGCCACTATTGGAAGTTTCTTGTTCATTTGATCTACTGATTTATACAAATATTAGGTTGTGCCTGAAAAATGGGAAGAGTCAGGACTATAGTTGATCACCAATTGTGAGCAAGTCTGCCTTCCTGCCTCACTGCCATCATCCAGAGTAAATCGCATGGTGGCCTACAGACTCCCTGGTAATGCCTGAAGATGAGAACACTAACGTAAATCCTCAGATGTGCTTCTCCTGAAACCAAGTCAACTGTAGTTCATATATTTTATAGCTTAACTTTTAGATGGGGGAAAACTTAACATACTTTACAGGACCGTGCGTGATTGTCCCATTTTGGGGGTATCTGTTTGGCTTTCGAGGGTGTTGCCACAATTTTTTGCAAACTGTTCGAAAAAGGGACCCAGCAGATTACTTTGGCCTTGTAATGTTAATTCCTTGAAGGTGGTGACTGTAGATAGGAAAAGTTTTGGTATGAAACAAAATGCTATCCCAAGTCACACCCTTTCATCAAGTGACTTGACTCAGAATACAGGTAGGGAAGTATTTAAAGATGAAACACAGTAAATGAACTCTGAACACTCAGAATCTTGGTTTAGGTCCTAAAGTATCTGATAATACATAGATAACAAAATATTGCCATTAAGTCCTTTTGCCATTTATTTCATTTGTATAGTAACCATACTGAAAAGAAATCTCCAACTATCGGATTGTAATTTATACAAATTACACTCACAAAACTAATATTTGTAGCGTTTAAATTCCGGTCATAGAGCACTTTTAAAAATGTCTTTCTGAGGGTGGCCTGTTAGCTCACTTGGTTAGAGCATGGTGCTGCTAACACCGAGGTTGCTGGTTAAATCCCCACATGGGCCACTGTGAGCTGCGCCCTCCTTACCAAAAAAAAAAAAGGAACAGAAAAAATAGAAAAAAAGCGTATTTCTGTGTTTCATAAATTAAAGCTGTAAATGACAATGATAAATTTAATGTGTATGTTAAAAAATAATCTACTGATTTAGACCGACGGGTTTATTTCTGGGTCCTCAATACAATTCCATTGATCTCTATGTATATCTCTATGCCAGTGTCACCATGTTTTCCTTACTGTGGCTTTGTACTAATTACGAATTACGTTTGGGAAGGGTGAGCCTCCAACCTGATTTTGTTTTTGAAGATCCTTATGGCTCTTTTCTTCCCTGGAAATTTGCTGTGAATATTAGGATCAGCTTGCACGTTTTTCCACAAAGGCCTTGGGGCCTTTTCACAGGAATGACACTGAATCCTTACATCGCATCTGTTCTGTTGCCATCCTAACAATTTCCATCACCATGAGATGGCCTCACGTTTATGTAGGTAGTTTCCTTTAATTTCTTTCAGCAAACAAAGACATTATGTTTTGTAATTTTCAGTGTAGAAGCCTTGCACTATTCCTAAGTATTTTATCAACGTTGATGTTATTTAAAATGGAATTGTGTTCTTAAATTCTTTTTTAGATTACTCCTTGCTAGCGTATACAAATAAAACAGATTCCTGTGTATTGATATTTTGTCATTCAACGTTGAATTACTTTACTAGTAATAATAATTTTTTTGTTGATTCTTTTGGAAGTTATGTATTTAAGATGTGACTTGTCATCTGTGAATAGACAGTTTCAGTTTTTCCTTTCACATAAAGAACATTACTACAACTCTATAAGGGACATAGATCTGTGTCTTCTGTTTTTGTGACCTACTTCTGATTTGACTGGTTAGGGGCTATTAGTGTCCTAACAGGGCTAGGGTTGGGGCTGAGGGGCAGTGTGGTGCTGAGTCAGGGGTTAAAGTGAAGATTGTGGGTTACAGTTTGGTTATGGTTTATGTGTAGTGTTTATGGCTACATGTATGTTATATGGTTTATGAGATTGATTATGGATTACATGTATGGTTTATGGCTATGTGTTTTTGGTTATAGTTTATAGTCACGGTTTATGGATATGGTTCATAGTTTGTGGTTTCTGGAGATAGTTTAGTATTACGTTGAGGGTTTAGGTTACGGTTTATGCTGTTGGTTATGGTTTATGGTTGTAAGGTTTTACGTTTATGTTAAGGTTTAGATTTAGGCTTAGGGCTAAGGGTTTAGTGTTTAGGTTTTACAGGTTAGGTGTTTGGTTTGGGGTTAGGGTTAGGGCTCAGTGATGTGGAATCTGTTGCTTTCCTGACCCAGCATCT
>NW_027669098.1:0-37892 GCF_964194185.1 Rhinolophus hipposideros | reverse complement strand
CCTCTCTGTGCCCACAGACGGGCAAAGGGTGGAAAGGCTGCACCCAGGAGCCAGCATGAGACAGAGGGCCCGCTGGAAGGCCTTGCAGTAAGCGAGAGATGCCAATCCCACATTAACAAAGAATTAGTGGCAATAAGGAACATAGAATTTGTTCCAGAATAAGGAACATAGAATTTGTACAGAACATGGAAGAAAATAGCCTTCGATAACAATACATTTAAATTATTCTTTATATGAACTTTGAACATTTGCAGATTACACAGAATTTTGGTAAATAGTAGAAAGAATATGAAACACAAAAGAAATATTTCTGCCCAAATGCCTATGATAAGAATGATATGGCGTAAAAGAAGGTCAGCAAAGTCTGGACTATGAAACAGAAGAAATTCATCCTGGATTATGGCAGAGCTAACCTGGGTGAGCTTCTCAATTAATTTTTTGCATGGGAATAAACTGGAAATTAATATCAGAACCTCAATGTGTGCTTGATGAATTTAAAATCTACTGAAGCAAATGCTTTATTAAAACATAAAACTTTTGGTCCTTGTTGAGGATGTAGTCATTCACAAATCTTTTCTATTTTTTTCAAAATGCTAAGGGAAAGTTCGATCAGCAGCTACTTGGACTGGATAGATCAAGATTCTGATGAATA
Source organism: Rhinolophus hipposideros (assembly GCF_964194185.1). Classification (NCBI taxonomy): domain Eukaryota; kingdom Metazoa; phylum Chordata; class Mammalia; order Chiroptera; family Rhinolophidae; genus Rhinolophus; species Rhinolophus hipposideros. Next base: position 37,240 of record NW_027669098.1, on the reverse strand, counting down.
CATTTGGACAAAACAGGAAAGAGAACACTTGAAGCAATAATGCTTTATAAAATTTTAATTTCTGACTCAATGCATGTTAGAATTATTCTTTGTTTTTTTTAAGAATGAATTTAACAGAATATCAGTCACTCTGTTCAAAACTTCAGGAAAAATATTTTAGATTATGACTAAAGAAAGTTGTTCTAAAAAAAAAAAAAAAAGAAGAAGAAAAAAACACATTTTCAGGTGAATTAGTGTGTGATCTTGACACTCTTTTACCAAAGAGAAATCTATTCGATTACAGTGTTAAACAATCACTGATTTCTAATGGTCCCTGGTACACGGAAAGCTCTGTTTAATTTAATGCAAGTATCTAATTGATTGAAACATTAGCCTGATGGTCTAGATGCAGCAACTTCACTGGGATTTTGCATAATGGTGCTTCAGTTATTTTCCCACATATAACAGTGCTCGTATTGACCCTGAAAGCCAAAAACGTTTTATATCTCAGTTTTCTCCAACTACCTAAACAGCTGTTCTGAAAATCTCACGAATTTTCAAAATGAAATTAATTTTGCACCAATTTATTTTATAAAAGTAAAAACATACCCTCTATGTTTTAAGGAGACTCTGTCAATCACACAATTCCAGAAAAGACTGAGACTTGCCTTTTAAAAGTTTGGCAGCATGGAAGTTTAATTCACCTTGTGCCATACATATGATAGAATTTTCAACAGGTAAGCACTCCCTGACTTGAGGAATGAAGCCAAATTCTCTGGAGCAATTGGACATGGCGCCACTGAGAGCTTCCAGACCACTGTGATGGAGTACACAGTGGCAGCGGCAAGTAGGAAAGTGACCGTTAGAATGATGCAGCCTCAAGCCTAGCTGGAAAATATCATTTGAGAATACCAATAATTTTTAAACTCAACTGACTTCTCCAGGAAATAAATACTCAGAAGCATTAACTTTATTTTATTTATTTATTTATTTATTTATTTATTTATTAGTTTCAGGTGTACAAGACAAGGTAATACTTAGACGTTCATCATTTATATCCCTCACACTGTGAACCCCCCTCCCCCCATCCACTATCCCTCCGACCTCACACTGAACCATCACATTATATATATAAAATTATAGTTGGCATTCGTTAATGTTTAGAGAAGCATTAACTTTAAATTAAAGCATAAAGATTGTGAGCTACATTCTGCAAAAGAGACTCCTGCCACCTTTATTTCAAGATATTTTGGGATGGAGATAGGACAGTGAGAGAAGAGAGAATAAAGCGTTCTTTCAAGTTCAAGGACCCTAGCCTTTGAGCCTCTTAGAGCAAGGTTCTTAACTAGGATCCAAGAACACTTTCTAAATGTAAGAAGATTTGGCATGTTTATATATACATACTTCCTAGGGGAAAAGTATCATTTTAATTAGACTAAAAAGGATAATAACCCCAAAACACAATAACCAGTGCAATGTGTGGCCTAATTTATGAATTCAAGGTTTGCAATGTGTGAAACTGTTTAAAGAGGAAGACTAGTTAAAAACAAACATAAACACAAACTTGTGTCCAATGTGACACAGATGCCTGATCCCAGAAGGATATGCCCACCTCTACATCACTTATATATTTCAGGTTTCTGCAGATGTGAGTAACAGAGGTTTTGTGGTTATTTCAGAGGCAGACATAGAATATCTGATCAGATCAGATATTTCTTTTCTTAGTACAGGAGAGACATAGCAGTAGCCTGATGCCCAGAGGAATTCTCCAACAAATTGCCTTTTGCAAGAGAGGAGCCATGGCTCTGAGATGAGTCAGAGCAATTCCATTGACCCAGCCCTTGGCATGGGTAGAAAACATTATTTAGTTGCCCTTCCTCATGAAACTCATGACTCATCAGAAGTGGTTTTTTAGCACTTAATGGGATCATTGATATAGCATTTGCTAGAAAAGGTGAATGTCCTCAAGAATTATTAACAATCACTCCATCAGGCAGAGCAGAAAGAAGATTTGCATTGTGTAGAACAAGGTTCAAATTTCAGCTGAGTCTCTTGCTGAATGTCTGAACCTGGCTTACTTAAAATTTCCATTTTCTCATCTTCACATTAAGTCTTCTAATACCTTCCTTGCCACGCTGCCTGATATATTTGATAATGAATAATTTTCATTAGTATTCTTCACATAAATGGACTCTATTCATTCTGCATTGAAGTCAGAAAATGGCCACCCCAAAAAGAGACCTAGAAATGAAAAGAGTGTTCTGAGCCAATTGGTCTCCATCTGACCATTCATTAAATGACAACAGAAAAGCAGAGGAAGACAAGAGGAAGGGAAATAATGCTTCTAGTACCGTGGATCAGATATATTTAAGAATTATATTAGTTTAGGGGGGCTGGGCTAAGAATAGAACCTCCTTTAATCATAGTGAGTTGAAAGAAAAATTCATTTTGATTTATAAACACCAAACTAACAAATGCACTTACAAAAGTAGTATTGACTCTATTATTACTGTTTTTGTTAATGAAATCAGTAGTCTTAGTATAGCAGAGATTAATTTTACTACTGTGTCAGTCTGAGGGGGCGGTATGTAGAAGGCAGGTCTCAATCTGGCCTTCTTCAGTCCCACACAAGTAAGGGGAGTGAGGAGGGTCTTTCATACAGTGTGCACACACACACACACACATACCCCGAGTATATCTTAGTCCCACACTTTATCTCAGGTGGTTTGGATTTTCAATAGTAGTTGATTGAGACTAACTTCTCAGGCCTTGGATTTTCAATAGTAGTTGTCTCTTACAGTATTCATCCATTCCAAAAATATTTATTGAGCATTTACTGCATGTGAAACATGATTCTAGATGTTTGGGGTACATCTGTGAATAAAGCAGAGATGACTGCCTATATAGAGTTTATATTCTAGCAAAGGGAGATAAATGGTAAATAAAATGGTAAAAAAAAAAAAGGTTTAAAAATGACTTAATAAATGATTAAAGCATATAGTATTTGAGAGTGTGGTAAATACTATGGAAAAAAGATAAAGTAGATCAGTGTAGGAAGGATTCAGAGTGCCAGGGATGGGTTTGGGTTGGGTTGAAATTTTAAAGAGGATGGTCACACTTGAGCAAAGACAGATGAGTTGTTGGGTTTTTTTTGGGGGGGGGAGAATGGGGTCAGGGGGGCTTGTAGGTAAGAAGAACAACCAGTGCAAAGGCCTTAAGATGGCAGCATGCCTGGGGTACTCAAAGAAGAGCAAGGAGGCCAGCGTGTCTGCAGTGCAGAGAGTGAGGGGAAAGCTAGAGGAGACAGGCTCTGAGAAGTAATGTGGGTGCGGCATTAAGGACCTTGCAGGCCACTGGAAGGGATTTGGCTTTCAATCTGAGCTTGTAACTTGGATGGCATCCTCACAGATCTTCATGCACAGAGGGGTGCAATTTCCCCTGGAATATCAATGTTGACCTACTGGCTGCTACTGAAGGAGGGTCTCACCCAGCATAGACAGGAAGTATAAAAAATACAGCTCCTTGTGGAGATCATGGCTGGAGGTTACTCAAGGCCAACTAGGTGCTATCTAAATCCTAATGCTGCTCCTGCCCAGAGTATCCATCTAGTTTCAGACTCTCGGTCCCTGTTCCCATAGACTTTTGACCTCCCCACACTCTCATCTCTTTCCTTTTCCTCAGCCCAGAGAATCCTTTCATACCTCAGAGTGTGTGTGTGGCGGTTGGGGGGAGGAGGGAGGCTGGACCAGGCTATTTCTTGTGAGAATTTTCTTCTCCATCAATTTTTCTGAATCAAAGTCTCTCCCCTTCCTCCTCCAGATACAGGCTTCTTGAAACTCAGAAGGCAAAATAGTGACTCCGGCTGTTTTTTCCCTATCTCAGTGTGTCACACCATTCCCAAATAAGTGAAAGCAACAAATACAGAACACTTGGCTAAATAGGAAAAGGGAAGAGCCACAGGGTAAAAGGATATATCACTAACAAAAACATACCAATTAATATTTTTAAAATACTCTCTTACCATATTTGTTTCAGACAAATCATTTTTCAACAAACATTTGTTGAACATTTTCCATGAGCCAAGATATGTGCTAAGTGTGAAGAGACAGCTATGAATGGAGCCTAATCCCTGCCGTCCAGGACCACAGGAAGCAAGGATGACAGTAAATTACAGCAATGTGAACAATGATGGTACAGCACAGAGTGTGCACTGGCAGAAGTTAGTCTCATGAAGACAGCATGCAGCAAGAAGCACTGATGGCCTAGTTTTCCCCACTCTAGGCAACTGCTAAGGCTGGTCAGTCAGGTGAAGAGAACATGAAGAGATTTAAGAGGCACTTCTAACTAAGAGAAGTGCTAGATTTCCAGCATTAAAGTGCGCAATATCACATTTCACAGGGACTCAGGTCTGTGACGTGAACAAGTCCTCCTCATGCTCTAAATGGAAACTAGGAAAAAAAATTGTTCATGAAACTCTTTCAACACATATTTACCCAGTGCAAAATGTGCTCCTAAAGTGAGGCAGAAATCTAGAAGGAATTCAAAAGTCAGTTAAGATTTTTTGGTGGGATGATAAACACAGAACTCAATAGACATGTCAGGAGAACGTCAGCATCCTGGTCAGCTCTCCTCAATTTGAGTGACCACCCTTCTTACAGGTCAAGTTTCTGTGTATATACAGTTCACCACACATAAGCTTAAATGATTATTTCCCAAAGAAAATCATCTGGTAATTTCAAGAACCTTTTTCCAGTTCCAGCTCTCTGTAAGATGGGAGATAGGCCTAACCTGTATGGCTAAGGCAATGGCTATTGTCCTCATCTATACATTCCATGCCTCTTCTTTGTCCATTCTCTATATAGGGATGCCTGTTTCCTGCCTTGGGTTTCTTCTTACTCATCAAAAACTAAAACAAAACAAAACCAAAAAAAAAAAAAAAAAAAACAGCAACAAAAAAAAACCTCTGCCTTTGTTAATGAATTTTCCCAAAGTATAATCTTTAAATACTGAATTATCAAATGACTCCTTTGGAAAGTTTTAGTTCTTCCCCCCTACAGCTGCCTTCTCTGATGCTGCAGCCTTCTGCCTTTTCCACACAACTTCCCATTTAATGGCTGATGAGTCTCAGTCAAAATAAGATTTATTATTCTGTGGAGATGAGAGGAAGTGCCTAAATCCCTTTTTGGGTTGGTAAAAGGCTTTTTCTGCCTAGAATCTGATCTGCAAACAAACTCTCATTGCACAGCCTTAATCATCTCTCTGGAAATAGGAAGCTGGGAATGGAAAAGCTAATCATGCTGTTCCCCATGCTGAGTGGCTTACATGGGGATACAGGCAGGCACCTAGAAAGCACTATTGGAGGACAGAGGACAAAGCATTTAATCAGCCTTGTAGGATCAGCAAAGAATGCCCCCAGGAAAATATTTGAGCTGAGTTGTGAAAAATGGGAATGATACTAGGATGATACGAGATCAAAAAATTATAATTAAAATTTTTCCAAGACTGCTGAAAGACTTCAGTGAAGGTTCACACTTCAAATGAGAAAAAGCAAATTTTCCAAAAATGATATAATAGAGGAGTTTATAAACTGTATTTCTGTCACTAGAACTACATGGATGATAAAGATTTGAGGAGAAAGTGAAGAGATGACCAAAAAGGCAGTCCTTTCCCTAGTTCACCTGGGGCAGCTTAGTTGTACATATTGGCATTCCAACATTTAAAAAAAAAATCTATCAGAAAAACATAAAAAATATTTTAATAATTTTTTAAAAGATTTTAAAAACATAGTATTGGAAAATCTACACTTGGCCTTTTTAAACACAGCACTGTGGTAAGCCACAGATATTTTCTCTGTGAAGATTCTACTGTCAGCGCTAGGCAAGTGTATCTGTGTTTCCTGACCTCACTGTGGAGCATCAGCATTTTTTGGCTCTTCAGACCTCATCTGTGAAATGACAAAGCTCCTGGTCCCAAACAAAAAGCTGTGTGAGATTCAAGGAATGGGTAGTGCCTGGCGGTTTGTCAAGCCCAGTCTCCTTTAACTAAGGCACATCAGCAACAGATCGCCCCACCCTGACCTTCCTTCTCATTCTGCTGTGGCTTCCTGCTGAGTTTTCATTTTAGACCTGACACTAGCCAGATTCTTTTCTAGGTTGCACTTGGCATTGCTGAGGCCAAGCTGTGTAGTCCCTATGACTCTATGAACTTTCTTGATAATTTAAGCTCTTTCTTAAAAGATATGTTCTCACCTCACAGGGGTTCTCTTAGTTTTAACTTTTTGACTCCTAAAATAAAGCGCATATTACAATCAGTGATGTTTCCCAAATGCTAAGGGAATTACATGGAACTTCTAAATAAACAGAAATTCTGCTGAAAACCATTGAAAGAAAACTATTTCTCAGTGACAGGACTGAAAAATTATATGTCTTGCTTTTCTACATCCCAAAACAAATGTAGGCTCCAAGACTCTAGCTGGTATGAAAGTGTTTCTTATTTTCAGGAAAATTAATCAAAATGCTTTCTAAATGTCATCCTTACCAAGTAAATATGAATATACATGAGTCTCCTCAGAGGCAGAGGCAATAAAGGCCTGTTTCAGCTTGCCAATGTGGTTCTTCATGCCACAGTAATGTCAGTGCTGGACTGAGGAGACAATTAAATGGTTGAAAGATGAGAAAACGGACCTCGGTCTTCCTAGAATCCCACAGTGGATTTTTAGGAAAAGGAACTGTTATTCTACAGTTGAGGAAACCAGAAATATTTAACAGGTTGCCCACAATCACTAGCACATTTTTTGTCTTCAGACCTTGTCTGAGAAATAATACTTCAGGACCAAGATTAATTCAAATCATGATACAGTTGGAACCAGGACCTGGTCTGGGGCTCTTCCCACCATTCCACACAGAATACAAAGAAGAAAATAAAAATAGAAGAATGTCAGACCTAGCCAGGGCAGTAAGAGTTCAGGAGGCCACGTGAACATCCAAGTTATATTTATATTTCTAGTAATAGCCCTAATAGTAGAAATGCTTAATCTGAGGTCTGTGACAATGAGTCACAAGTATGGAAGTGAAAATTCCAGAATCAAATGAAAGAAGTGGGGCCAAAACTATTGTTTCCAATGCTGTTATGTAAGCTGGTGCCAGGATGGCTGCACAAGAATTTCTGGAATTACTGAAAAGTCCAGATTCCAAGACCCTACAGGAGATTTAAGGTGGGAATCAAAAATCTGTGTGTTGTAAAACAAAGCTCCTGGGGACATCTATCTAGTGCAGAGTCATGTTCAGAACCTTTGAGGTCCCTTGTCACACTGCCCTTCTGTTGAAGGACCTTTCTTTCAAGTTCTCGGTAGGATGTTCTTACATAAGACCATCTGGGAAAGATGTGACATAACCAGAAGGAGTATCCATGTTTGAGTTGTGGCCTGCTTGTCTGTTTTTAGTTAACCATGCTCCCTATGGTCATTTTGCACATTTAATGACGACAATGACAATACCAAAAACCATGGACAGAGTTTACAGACCAGTGCTTCTCAAATTTGAATGTGCATCAGAATCACCTGAGAATCCTATTATGATTCTAAATCATTGGGCCTGGGATTGAGTCTGAGGTTTGCATTTCTAGAAAGTTCCCAGGTGTGCCACTGCTGCTGGTCAAGTGATGACACTTAGAGTAGCAAGGCACTAGACTTTTTAAACTGGCTAAGAAAAACAGAGTCCATTTCAAACTCTTTAAAGATTCAGCATCTCAAAAGGCACATAAGCAGAGTACTGACTCCTAAAAACAGCACAAAAACCTCTAGAGGCAGTCAGGTGTCACTGGGCGGTGATTCATGCCAACCATGGACAGAGCCAAGTAGTCTATATGCTACAAAAACTAAAACTAAAACAGGCCACTCAGTAACTTTGTTCCAAAGACCCCAGGTCACAGCGCTTTACATTTGTTCACACGGTAAGAAAGACCTATCATTCTTTTGTTTCATAGTCACATGATTTGTCCCATCCCCATGAAACCCACAGTTGTTTGTTGCTACTCTAAAAGAACATGCAACTATTCTGGAGAAGGCAAAGAAGGAAGACAAGCTTTCTGTCACATATGGATCCTCCCTTCCTTTTCCAAGTCTCAAATCATAAACACGGCACAGTGAAAGCAGATCCCTGCCAGGTATAGTTCTGTGGCAGAAAAAAGGGACTGCCATTTCTCAGCAGAGCAACAACCAATGAATACAACTGTCAAGAGTTCAAGGACTTCCTGGCTGATCGAGGAAAATAGTATGATCACAAGAGGCAGTAGCCACAATGAGCTGCATTGGATGGTGCTTAAACAGGGTTCTAAGAGACAGGATGTCCCTCATAGCAAGTCTGTACAGAAGCCGTAGGTGAGGCTGGGGGTAGGTTGCCAGTCAGAGGAGGAGGAGGGCTCGGGAACTGCCAGAGGACAGGATGTTGCAGGGGGTGTTTACATGTCTGGGTGAAGTCAGTCAGCAGCACTCAGCATGACGGGCAGTCTGGGTCAGAGCTTCGAAGAACCACTGACCATGGGGGCCTTAGAACTGTAAGGCCCCATCATCTAAACAAGTAGCAGCTGTTGGGTGAGGTTCCGCAGAGTATGCAAAGCAGTCAGTCTCTAAATGGCTAAAATTTTGCTTCTCTGATTTTTTTAAAATAATTTAAACCCAAACATTTGGGTTTGGCTCTGGTGGGCTTTTGAGCTAATAATTCTCAGCCTGCAATAAAGAAACAAGCAGCCTAGGGGCCAATACACAGAGGCCTTCTTTGGCTCATTTACACAACAGCAACCTACTGTTTTCAGGCAGGACTGGCAAAGAATAACTGACACTTGCCATATGGTAGTTCTGAATAAGCCCAAGCAAATTTTAAGAAATAGTGTTTGTCAGGGGGAAGGGGTAGAATCCTAAAAACTTTCCTAATTGGACAAGAAAACAAGGTGAAAAAAGAGCATGTAAAATAGGCTAGATCCTCAAGTTTCTATTTAGCTGCTAAGCTACAGTGAGAACACAGGTGAAAGTCAGCTGCCTTTTACCTCTAGATACAACCAGAACAGCATGTTTAAAGGAACAACTGCAAAACTCACAAAATATAGTTTCAGCATGGCTCTTAGTGAATTTCACTTTTAATCTAGGCTAGAAAGCTTCAGAACAATAGCAACGCAGAAGATACCTTATCCAAACGATCCCACTCAACAGAGGTGAAAGGAACCTTGAAGAATATGTATCAATGAGGAAACTGAGGCTCAGAAAATTACATGACCTGTAGAAGGTCATGCTGCTCGTTACGGATAGCCTGAAACCACTCCTTAATTTCCAGCCCTGGGCTCTTTCCCTTCACACCCAGCAAACCTCTGTTGATTATATAATTTAACACAGTAGTTCCCCTTTATCTGCGGTTTCACTTTCTGAGGTTTAAGTTACCTGCAGTGAACCACAGTCCAAAAATATTAAATGAAAATTTCCAGAAATAAACAATTCATAAGTTTTAAATTGCACACCGTTTTGAATAGTGCGATGAAATCTCGCACCATCCCACTCTGCTCCACCCAGGACGTGAATCATCCCTTTGTCTAGTGTATCCACCCTGTACTTACAGTATAATAAGATATCTTGAGAGAGGAAGAGAGACCACATTCACATAACTTTCGTTAAAGTATAGTGTTGTAACTGTTCTATGCATATGTTATTATTAGTTATTGTTTTTAATCTCTTCCTGTGCCTAATTTATAAATTATACTTTATCATAGGTATGGATGTATAGGAAAAAATATAGTACATGTCATGCGGGGTCTCTGGTCCCACTCCCCGCACAAGAATGCAGGATATGGCAAGGCAAAAAGGAACTCCCACCAAGCCATAGATAAGGGAGTAATACCACTATAGTCTCGCTGGTGGCTGGGTTGGAGATACAGAAAGCAGGTTCCACAATCTGCCGTCCGCTTCTCTGTCAACCAACCAACCAACTAACCTCCTAGTGTAGCCACGGCAGTTAAACTGTGGCTAATGGTTAACTGGTAACAGCTCATGGCCACACAGCCACAGAGGATAGCCACCTGATAACTGAGCCAGCAACTTTCCACGTGAGGTCGAGAGCCTGGAAACTGCTCTCTGGGACTCTGTCCCCACAGTATACTTGGTACTATCCATGCATGGTTTGTTTCAGGCATCCACTAGGGATCTTGAAACATATCCCTTACAGATAAGGGAGGGGGGTTACTGTAATCTCAGGATTTATTAGAGAGGTTGGAGTGTATAAATTTCCTTTGTTGAGTTGTAAACCTTTCTCTTTTTTTCCAGCTTTATTTAGATGCTACTGACATATAACATATCTAAGTTTAAGGTGTACAACATGATGATTTGATATACATAAGTATTGCAAAATGATTACCACAGTAAGGTTACTTAATACACCCATCGTCTCACACAAGTACATTTTTTGTATGTGATAACATTTTAAGATTTACTCTTAACTTTCAAGTATATAATACACCATGCTACACAATTGATGCCTCAAACTTATTCATTTTATAGCTATAAGTACCCTTTGACCAATATATCCCCATTTCTTCCACGCCCCCCAGCTCCTGACAACCACCATCCAACTCTCTATTTCTTTGAGTTCAGCTTTTTAAAATTCTACGTACAAGTGAGAACATACAGTATTTGACACTATCTGACTTATTTCACTAAGCATAATGTCCTCAGCCCATCCATGTTGTCACAAATGGCAGCATTTCCTTCTTTCTTATGGCTAAATATTCCACTGTGTGTGTGTGTGTGTGTGTGTGTGTATGTGTGCATATCCCTTTATTAGACTTGTATGACTTGCAAATATTTTCTTCTATTCCGTAGGCTGATTTTTCATTTCGCTGATTGTTGCTTTTGCTGTCAGAAGCCTTTTAGTTTGATGTAGTCCCATTTGTTGATTTTTATTTTTGTTGCTTATGCTTTTGGTGTCGTATCCAAAACCCACTGTCAAACCAATGTCGAAGAGTTTTTCCTTATTTTTTCTTCTAGTAGTTTTATAATTTTGGTTCTTACATTAAGTCTTTAATCTATTTTGAGTTAATTTTTGTGAGTGGTACAAGATAAGGGCCAATTTTATTTTTGTGTGTGTGAATATCTTATTTTCCCAACACCATTATTGAAGACACTTTTGCCATTGAGTATTCTTGGCTCCCTTGTCAAATATTAATTGATTACATATAGGTGGATTTATTTCTGGGCTCTCTGTTTTGTTCCATGGGTCTATGTGTCTGTTTTTATGCCAGGACCATACTGTTTTGACTACCATAGCCATGTAATAAAGTTTAAAATGAGGAAATGTGATGCCTGCAGTTTTGTTCTTTTGTCTCAGGATTGCTCTGGCTATTCATGGTCTTTTATGGTCGCATATGAATTTTAAGATTGTTTTTTCTATTTCTGTGGGGAAAAAAACAATAGAATTTTGACAGGGATTGCAGTTAATCTACAGATGGCTTTGAGTAGTATGGACATTTTCACAGTATTAATTATTTCACTCCGTGAGAACAGAATATCTTTTCATTTATTTGTGTCTTCTTCAATTGTCTTATAGTTTTCAACTCCTTGGTTAAATTTATTCCTAAGTATTTTACTATTTTTGATGTTGTAACAGATAGTATTGTTTTCTTAACTTCTTTTTCAGGTAGTTCATTACTAGTATATAGATACATAACTGATTTTTGTCTGTTGATTTTTTTTATGCTGCAACTTTACTGAATTCATTTATTAGTTCTAAGTTTTTTGATAGACTATGATTTTCTATGTATAAGATCATACCATGTGCAAACAGAGACATATTTTCTTCTTCCTTTCTGATTTGGATACATTTCTTTCCTTTTCTAATTTATCTGGCTAGGACTTTCAGTAATATATTGAATAGGAACGGTGAGAGTGGGCAACCTTGTCTTGTTCCTGATCTTTAGCAGAAAAACTTTCAGCCTTTCACCATGTGTGTAATGTTAGCTGTGGATTTGTCATATATGGCCTTTATTATTTTGAGGTATGTTCCTTCTATACCCAATTTATTAAGAGTTTAATCATAAAAGGTTGTTGAATTTTGTCAAATGCTTTTTCTTCATGTATTAAGATGATCATATTATTTTTATCTTTCATTCTATTCATGTGACATATTACATTTATTGAGTTCTGTATATTAAACCATCCTTGCATCCCAAGAATAAAACCCCCTTGATCATGGTGTATGATCTTTTTAATGTGCTGTTGAACTTGTTTCACAGTTTGTTAGCACATAGGAGAATTTATTCTAATAAAATCTAATCAGGTATACAGTGGGTTGTCTTCCATGAAGTGATATAACAATCCAGAATCCTTCCAACCACCATCCCCTAAAACGGGAGTCAGCAAACTCTTTCTGTAAAGGAGAACTAATAAACACTTTAGCTTTTGGGGCCATAAACAGTCAACCACTGTTGTAAATGCTCAAATCTGCTCTTGCAGTGTGAAAACAGCCATACGAGGTCAAACAATTAAGTTCACGAACTCATCCTAGAAAAAGTGCTACATACCTCATTGCCAAATATCACTATGGTCACCTTTGAAGTACTCCCCTTGGAAAGCTGTGCACCAATGCCAGCACCTACTCCACCTTTCAGAGCAATTTTAGAACTCTTTTTCTGGAATGGCCATCAGAGCTTTCATCATATTACCCTTGATGTTCTGAATGTCATCAAAATGTCTTCCTTTCAATATTTCCTTTATCTTTCCTTCAATATTTCCTTTTAAAGAAAGAAGTCACTGGGGGCCAAATCAGGTAAGTAGGGAGGGTATTCCAATACAGTTACTTCTTTACTGGCTAAAAACTCCCTCACAGACAGTGCTATGTGAGCTGGTGCATTGTCGTGATGCAACAGGCATGAATTGTTGGCGAAAAGTTCAGGTCATTTTCGTCTAACTTGTTCATGCAGCCTTTTCAGCACTTCCAAATAGTAAACTTGGTTAACTGTTTGTCCAGTGGGTACAAAGTCATAATGAATAATCCCTCGGATATCAAAAAAGGTTAGCAACATCATTGTAACGAGTTCGTGAACTTCATTGTCAGATCTTGTACATTTTCTGTTGTCACTTCATTTAAACCTTCCTGTTTCCAAAAACTCTTAGAACAATCTTCAGATGTCCTTTTTCTTAAACATTTGCTCCATTTCTCTTCTCCCAAAGCAACAAAAAATTTCTAACTAATCTTTTCTAGAAAAGTCTAAATTAGAAAATTTTAACTTTTCATTTCTTTTATGAATGAAGATTGTGTACAGTAATTATACATATAAAATTTTATGAACAGTGATACATAGTAGTCATACTATATATACATTATAAATATATAAAGTATATATACATTATATTACAGACACACACACATGTATACATACAAAAGGGTAGTCGAGGAGGAGCTTTAGGTTCACTGAGAGCAAGAGAAATGCAAGTGAGCCAATGAACACAGATTGATCCAACAGTTGTGGGTATCTGAAATTCTTTTCTTAATCAAAACTCACTGCTTAGAATTTATCATTTTGTAAATATATTTGGTAAGATGACTTATTGAGCTATACATGTATGATGTGTTTGCACAGAATTTTCCCTCTTGCATTCAATAACACTACTCTTCATAATTTCTAGTTCAATGAAGAGATTTTCTCCTGGAATTGGAACAGAGGGAAGATGTAGAATTTGTGAGGAAAAAAATGGAAAAGCATCAGTGTAGATCCGTAGAATAGCCCCCTGTTCCATGCAGTATCCCAGCAGTGTGGCAAAGGAGAGTGGCCCTAAGGTATAACGCAACCCACGTCCACAGCCCCACCCAGAGCCCCCATTTAGAAAGCAGAACATGAAGCTTCAAGATTTTGCAAATCTGTATTCGTTTTCTATTGCTGCTGGAATAAATTACCACATACTTGTTGGCTTAAAATATAAATCTATTACCTGATAATTCTGGAGGTCAGAAGTTAGAAATGGTTTCAGTTGATTTCAAAGTGTCAGTAGGGAAAGACTGCATTTCTTTTGGAGGCCCAGAAGAAACTCCAGCTCCTTGCTTTTTCTAGCTTTTAAAGGCCACCTCATTCTTTGACTTCTGGCCCTTTCCTCCATCTTCAAAACCAGCAGCATAACATCTTTGATCCTCTCTCTCTCTCTCTGTCTTCTACTTCCTTTGTCATATCTAACTCTAATACTCCTGCCTCCCTCTTAGAAGGACTCTTGGGATTATACCAGGCCAATCTGCATAATCCAGGCTTCCAAATGAGAGCATCAGGGGTTGTCATGATGAACTGGAGATTCAAGGCCCTCCTTCAATGTTCATACCCTTGTAAGTCTTAGGATTCTTGCTCAGAACTCAAAGGGGAAGAAGCTCCATTAATAACTAAGAGGTGAACTGAGTCAAAATTAAGTTGAGAATTAAGAATACTTAGAAATGTGACATTTCCTGTTTGTAGAGTAATTTTTGTTCACAACATATTGTTTCTTTTTCTTCGCTAATTGCATTATCTCTTAGTAATCACCATTAAAATTCATCTACTACCATCACATTGTCAATTAACAATAATCTACAAAGCACTTATTATGTATAGAGCACTATACCAGGAACCTCAAATAATTCCAAAAAATTAGAAAATAAGCATCTCTCCTCAGCAAGCAATATGTACGAAGACTATAGGTGAGATTACTTGTGGGAAAAAGAAGATAACAAGACTATGGAGCATGCTAACATATATTTTGCAAATAATGAGTGTTCCTGGACACTCAGATCCTTCTTACATTTTTATCTTCATCAACTCGGTATTTTACCTCACAAATATACTTCACAGTATTTCCCACAAGATACTCTGTAAATAGGAGCTTCTCTGGTCAAAATTTAGGAATATATTGACCCCTCATATTTAATTATTATAGCGATGGCCCAGGGAAGTTCTACACTGAAGAACACATTTTCACTTTAACTCAGTGTTTCCAAACATATTTATGCCTGCACTCCTTTTCCTCATAACCCTACCAACATCCCTCTTTGAAAATGCTGACTTGGTGAAATGGTTGGCCTTCCTAGACCATTTATTAAAATGTTTCTATTGAAAAAGCCAATTTTCAGCCATACCAACTGGATATTTAATAGATGTTTGCTGAATAATATGAATATCTAGCAAGATGAATGCCCATCTCTCCCTATCTTTTACTTCCTGTTACTTGTCAGTTCCACAGCAAAATAAAACCAATTCCTTGGAGCTCTATGCTTTACTACCTTTAAAATTAAACTGTCAAACTTTTGAAACTCTGAATAGATTAAAGCCACTTATCCTTATCCACAGGTATTTTCTGAGGTGGCATGTTATGAAAGGTAAAACATTGCAGTCTCCTCTTAGCTCTGCCACTAACTAGCTGTGTGTTTCCATGACCTCCTGGCACTCAATGTGCTCATTGGTAAAACAAGAGGATCTGAACTAGATGGTCTCCCAGGCACCTTGCAGCTCTGTTATTTATGCACATTCTTTATCTAGATAGTCATGTTCTCAAAGAATTTCAATATATTGGATAAGAATAATTTATCCTGAGGAAAACCTCTCACCCCAAATCCCCTCACACGCTACTCCAAAAGATTTTTTGTGTTCAGTGACACTACTCTTTATATAGATTCTGCCAGCTTTCCTGGTGTTGTTACAAAAGAAAGATCTCTTCTTCCACATAGTTTATAATCTTACTGAGTATATGGAATGAATTATACCCTCCCCTTAAAATTTATATGTTGAGACCTAAACTCCAATGTGACTGTATTTGGAAATAGGGTCTTTAAGGAGGTAGTTAAGGTTACATGAATCTGTTAGGATGGGGCCCTAATTCAATAGGACTGGTGTCCTTATAGGAAATGGAAAAGACATCAGGGATACACACACACACACACACACACACACACACACACACACACACACACACACACACACACACAAAGTCCTTGTGAGGACAGAGTGAAAAGGCAACCATCTGCAAGCCAAGGAGAGAGGCCTCAGGAGAAACCAACCCTGTAACACCTGGATCTTCGATTTCCAGCCACCAGAACTGAGGAAATAAATGAGAAACCAAACTTCTGTTGTTTAAGCCACCCAGTCTGTGGTACTTTATTATGGCAGCCCTAACAGACTAATATGTTGAATTGACATGCAGACACAAGAAACAAAAAGTAAACAATATATGACTGAACATAATCAAATGAAAATCTGCATACTTTTGTTTGCAGATGACTTCTCTTTGTTAGCTAAAGAAATGAGTATGGAAATAATGGTTTAACCCCTTCTCACCCATCTATGTGGAATGATCGAATTCAGCATTTTCAATTGTGTACACTAAAAACTAAAAAGAGTACACAAATAAAACAAACCAGGAAGTGGCACAATCTTCTCTCCCAACCCATTTCACATCCTTAATTCTGAGGTAAGCTGCCTAATGGGCCCAATGATTTGGAATGGATGTAGCTAGCAATGACTGATTTTAGTCTTACCTCTTTAACTTGAGAGCCATGGGGCCTCTTCTTAAGTGGCTTATTCAAAAAAAGAAAAGAAAAAAAAAGAAAGAAAGAAGGAAGGAAGGAAGGAAGGAAGGAAGGAAGGAAGGAAGGAAGGAAGGAAGGAAGGAAGGAAGGAAGGAAAGAAAGGAAAGTCAGAAGGGTCAATATGTGTCTTACAGCATCATCTGAACAAGGAAGTTATGCCCTCAGCCACCCACTCCCTGTAACACCTCCCCCCTCCATCACTCCCCATCACACTCTCCCTCTCTCTACCCATCCCTCTCTGCCTCCTGCCCTCACAGCAGGACCCTCACTGTACATGTTCCCAAGGTTGGTCTGCTTACAGCAAGAACTTAGCTTGCATTGACTTATCTCCCACTCAGAGCAGTTGCTATATAAGTATTATTGGTCTGTCTGTATTATCTTGCTCAGGGAAACAAAATTTAACTAACATGAACAATTAAAACCTTGTTTGGGCCCTACCATGGCCCCACTAGGGACAATCCTCACTGTGTCTATGAGGGTTCCTTCTATTTATAAACATGCTCAAACTTGCTCTCACATCCTTTACACCTAAGATTGATAAGCAACCATATTTAGGAAACTCCTCAGAGAGTTCTGGGCATGCATGCTCCATAGCACCTAGCCATTTTAAAAAATGGCTAAATTGGTGTATTTTATGCAACATGTAGTTAACCACACAAATAAATAGTATGCCATGTGGTTGTCACACATGGTTCTCTCTCCTCACCTCCCTCTTTCTCTCTCCCTAAACACACACACACACACACACACACACACACACACACACACACACACGAGTTCTTAAAAGGTAGACTAAGGTTGATTTCAGAGACCTTTTACCCACATTTCTAAATCTACTTCATTTCTTTAGATACTCTTCTTAAAAATAAAAAATAAAAGTCCTTCCTTATATAAAACCTAGGCCTCCAAGGCTGGGAGTGACAGATGAGAGGTGGCTGGACAATTCTGTTCCAGCTGTTCCAGCTTAGATCCCTCTCTTCACTATGGGGAACTCTGGGTGCTGCTCCCTGGCAACACACTGAGAAACACACAGCCAGGGGTGGGGCGGGGTGTGGAAGGGAATGATATAAGGAAACAGGCCCAAAGTTTTATATGGGCTGGATAATATGACACACAGAACCTATTCCAAGACTGTCTCTTTGCAAGTTCCAGGCTCACCTCATGACAGGCACTCAGCAGGTACCCCGTAATCAGAAGTTCTCCCCTGGAACTCACTCATTTTCTCACTCATTTATTAGGGAATTGGCTCATGCGGTTATGGAGTCTGACAAGGCCCACGATCTGCAGTTGGCAAGCTATAGGAGAGTTGATGGTGTAAGTTCCAGCTGAAAGCTGGCAGCCTCGAGTCCCAGAAAACCAGTGTTTCCCTTTCAGTCTGCAGGCAGGAAAGAACCTGTGTCCCTGCTCAAGGCAGTCTGACTGGTGGAGTTCCCTCTTGCTTACAAAAGGGTCAGCCTTTTTGTTCTATTCAGCCTTCAATTGATTGGATAGGGTCTACCTGTATGTATTAGGGAGGGCAATCTGCTTTACTCAGACTGCTGATTCAAATTCTAGTCTAGTCTCATCCCATAGATACAGAGAGCATTTTGATGGTTACCGGAGGGGTGGGGAGGGGATTGGGAGGTTATGTGAAGGGGAGAGGGGATTAAGAGGTACAAATTTGTAGTTATGGGAATATAGAGTATAGCATGGAGAATATAGTCAGTAGTATTGTAATAATTTTGTGTGGTGTCAAACGGGTACTGGATTTATCAGGGCAATCACTTCATAAGTTATATAAATGTCTAATGACTGTGTTGTATACCTCAAATGAATATAATATTGTGTGTCAACTATAATTTAAAAATAAAATATATATTAAAAATGAAAATAAAAAATTCTAATCTCATCTAGAAACACCCTCACAAACACATCTAGAATAATGTTTCACCAACTATCTGGGCACCCCCATGGCCCAGTCAAGTTGATATATCACATTACCCTACTGTCTGTCTAAGGTTAGTCTCAGCCGAGGTTTCCTGTCTGAGAACCCACCTTTTCTCTAAAGAACTGATACTAGAAAGACCTTCACCCCTGTCACCAATCTGCATGATTCATGAGGGCAAAGCACTATCCTAGCAGATATCTACCAATAGCCTATACTCAAGGAGGAGCCTTTCTTTGCATTTCTTTACTCTCATTCTTCCAGACTTACATCTCTCTTTTCTTCCCTTTAGCAGCCCCTGATTATTACTTCTTGATCCCTAACTTCTGACCTTATGCTCCTTGATTCAGGGACCAGTTCTCCAGCAAGGATCCAAAAACTCAATTACATCCCAATCCTAAACATTTGTATGTAAACCTTGGCCTTCATTATCTTACCCCAAAGGGACCCAAAGACTTTTCAGTTCAAATCACAACCATTCCTGTGCCCCATCACCATGGACTTGTCTGAGGCCCTACTTCCCAAAATTGGTATTTCAACACAAACAGAAAATGAACTGTAGGAGAATGGCCACTGCCTATATCTGAACTGATTAAAATCTGTTTGGGTTTGAGAATGATTCTATTGAAAAATCGTTTCTGTAAGAGAAAACAATGGAAAAGATAAACTGAGAGTGGAACTAGAAGCAAATAAACATCACAGACATCTGCCAAGAAATGAGTTGACCAGTAAGATCACCAATAAAGCTGGGCAAAGAAATCTGGAAGAAGGAACTATTTATAAAACACTCTTTCTCCAAATTGGGTGCCTATTGCTGTGGACTGTGAAGCGTAACCCAGAACTAATCATTGTCCCCATTTTTACACAAGCTGATTTATGACACTTTATCCAGGAGAGCTGTATCAGTGGGAATGAGGAGGGATAGAGGGGAAGTGTGAATAACATAGTGAAAAGAGTAGTTTTGAAATGAGAGAGATCTGATTTAATTCAATCAGCTGTGTGAATTTAAGTCAGTTATTCAACTTCTCTGTGTTTCTGTTCATTCTATAAAAATAGGAATAATACTGCAAAGAAGATATTTGAGAATTAAATAACTTACATATGCCTTCTAACATGCAAGCAAGACACATACCTGAATGAGGGTTTTTATCCTTATCCTATTTCTTCCTTCATTATTCTTTTTCTACCTATCCCAAACTCATGCACACTCCTAGCTCCTAGCAGGGTGCCTTTAAAAATAGTAACTACTTAATAAATGTTGGTTTCCTTTTCTTTATTTTGCAACCACTTCTGATAAGGAAGATTGGAACTATGAAACTGCTCTCATTTCTTTCACCCTAAGCAAACTTCATAAGATTCATTTCACAGTTTGCTGACCCTCATATGAGGTCTGAAATTAAGTTCACGAACTTGTTGCAATGATGTTGCTAACCTTTTTTAATATCAGAGGGATTATTCATTATGAATTTATACCAACTGGACAAACAGTTAACCAAGTTTACCATTTGGAAGTGCTGAAAAGGCTGCATGAAAAAGTTAGACGACCTGAACTTTTCACCAACAATTCATGGCTCTTGCATCACGACAATGCACCAGCTCACACAGCACTGTCTAAGAGGGAGTTTTTAGCCAGTAAACAAATAACTGTATTGGAACCCCCTCCCTACTCACCTGATCTGGCCCCCAATGACTTCTTTCTTTACCCAAAGATAAAGGAAATATTGAAAGGAAGACATTTTGATGACTTTCAGGACATGAAGGGTAATACAATGACAGTTCTGGTGGCCATCCCAGAAAAGGAGTTCCAAAATTGCTTTGAAGGGTGGACTAGGTGCTGGCATCAGTGCATAGCTTCCCAAGGGGAGTACTTTGAAGGTGACCATAGTGATATTCAGCAATGAGGTATGTAGCACTTTTTCTAGGATGAGTTCACGAACTTAATTGTCCAACCTCATAAGTACTTTGATCCTTGTTCCCCATTCTCACTCTCACCCCCCCTCTTAGCACATCCCTACCTCAGGTCTTGTGATCTACTAGGCAGAGTTAACATTCATCGTATGATTAAAGAGGACTGAGGATCTGATTCTGGAACAACATCCCAGCCATCAGAGTTCTACTAGTGACAGCTAAATAAGGAAGTGAGAACTTTTTATACAAGACCATTGAAAAGACAGGTTCTTCTTTTCACTTATGCTGTGGCTCCAACCTCTATTTTAAAAACATATAAAATGTTTGGAGACAAAACATAATAAGCCAAATATTTTATGTACTACAAGTTTCTAGCTATGTGTATCATGAAAGCTACTTTCAGCCACAAGTACCAAAAACCCAATTTAAAGTTGCTTAAACTAAAAAAGAAAGAAAGAGAGAGAGAGAGAGAGAGAGAGAGAGAGAGAGAGAGAGAGAGAGAGAGAGAGAAAGAAAGAAAGAAAGAAAGAAAGAAAGAAAGAAAGAAAGAAAGAAAGAAAGAAAGAATGAAAGAAAGAAAGAAAGAAAAGAAAGAAAGAAAGAAAGAAAGAAAATGTATTAGTTACCGGTTTTAAAAGTCTAGGCACAAGGTGAGCTTCAGGGCTTGCTTTATCTGGGGTGATTTCTCTTCTTCCCTCTTCTGTGAGATTTGCCCTCCTCTAATTAGCTTTATTCTCAAACTTCTAGTCTTCATATTTATGCACAACTTTAGAGAAAAGGGAGCAACTATCAAAACTTTCCTAGAAGAGCCAGAAGGACAATTCATAGAAACCACAGAAAATCTCTCCTTTCATTCCATTGGCCTAAACTGGGTCATGTGACAATCCACGAACCAATCACAGGCAAAGGACATGAGATTACTCTTAGACCCATCAGGCCAATGGCTAAAGCTAGATGTTGCCTCACTTCACCTGAGTCACAGGGACAAGTTCTGTAATTAATGATGAAGGAGGGGAGAATGAATCCTTGTAGGTATCCAACAGTGAACACTTCAACCTTTATTTTTCACAAACACATCTAACTCCACTGGAATGAGAGGAATTAAGAATATTATTAAGAAACAGATTTATGTTAACATGAGGTTTAACAATAGAGAAAAGAAGCTGATAATTTCTTTTAGCAAAAAATAGCAAACACTCAAATGGCTGACATCCTACAATAATATCAACTTAGGACAACATACATTTCCCCAACTTTCCATTATTTATAAAATGCCTGGAACTCCTCTTTAGGAAATTTCATCTTTTGTTCTCGAAACTTTCTCCCTAGGTGAGCACACCAATTCTCATGGGCTTAAGTATCATCTTTCTACTGTTGACTTGCAAATTTCTACCTCAAATCCAAAATTTGCTTCTGAACTTTAGATTTGTATTCCAGTTGCCTATGTGGTGTCTCTTTTCAGGCATCTCAATCCTAACACATCCCAATAAATGCACAGTATTTCCCATGACAAACTTCCCATCACATTTAACTCATTATTTAAAATAGAAACCTAGGACAAATTTTCTTTATAGGGTGTGTATGTGTGTGTGTGTGTGTGTGTGTGTGCGCACGCGCACACGCGTGCACACATGCATACTTGCACATGTGCTAGAAGAGGTAGTTTTCCACAGTGTTGCATTGAAGGGGATTTTGGCAACCATCTATTCTAGTACTAGCCCTTTCCAATTTTCCAGAAAAAGACTGTAGAGAGAGAAATGATTTGTTCACAGGTTAGATGGTCAGTTATCAGCAGAATAGTGATTAGAACCCAAATTTTAGACGCTGGCTCCAAATCTAAAAACCTCTCTTGTTTTCATTAATTGGACTCTCAAGGTGATTCCATACTCCATCCAAGTTACCAGCCTTTTGTTCCATGGGCTTGTCAGCTTGTCAGCTTTTTCAAGGCAAACTTTGCTATCCTTAGTTTACTTTTAATTATGTAATCTATAGGAACATTTCCAAAATTTTAGAAAAACTTGCTATTTTACCTGGAGGAAAGGAACGTTGTGTTTGCTGTAAGTCTCAAGCTCCCTTCAGATGTTGCTTGATGCATTCCATCACCTTAATTCACAGGCACAAACCCTGCAGATGTGTTAGCCATTAGAGATCAGTTCTGCCGTGCTGAATGCAGGCTGCTAGAAAGGTCCAGTGGCTCATTCCAGTTAGTTCATATCAGAGGAATCATGATTCACTAATTCAATGTATTGCCACTAAATTGAACACAATCAGTTTTTGCTTGGTGTACAGAAAAGAAATGCTAACATTAACTTAAATGGACTCTTAGATAACATTGAGAGCACTTATGCACTGAACAGCCTGTGCTTGTTGCAGGTTCCCAAATTGCAAACCTACAACCGATCATCGTAGAGCCAAGCACATCTGTTAAGTCGAGAAGGGCCTCATAGCTGAAGAGTTAGCACTGAAGACTCTGATGGAGAGGAGAGCCTTTTTATGTCTCACACATGCTGACGCCAGGGCTGACACTGTAAGGCACAGATGGTGAGCCAACATTGTCCAATGGGAATATAGTGCGAGCCACAGATTCAATTCATACAAGTACTGCCAAATTTCCTAGTAGCTACATTTTAAAAAAAGACAAAATAATTCTAATATATTTTAATTAACCTAATACATCCAAAATATTATCATTCCAGTGTGTAATCAATATAAAAAATTGTTAATGAGGTATGTTACATACTAATTTTTCAAATTCCTGTGTGTATTTTAAACTTGTGACACCTTTCAGCTTGAACCAGCTGCATTTCTAGGGCTCGGTAGACACAGGTAGCTAGTGGTTACCATATTGGAAGCACCCTGGCAGACAAGTGCTCCTCCAGAGCCGAGATTCCCCAAGCAAACTGACCACCTCTCCCTCTGCAGACAGAAAGTCCCACACTCTCCACTGGACAGACTGGGCTCTGTGCCCTAAAGGCTTTCCTTTTTCCTCCCTCTAATTCAAGGGCTCTAAGAGCAGGCCTATTTCTCCGAGTTCTGCTTTTGTGTTCCTGAACTTCTCAACTGTTCTGCATGACAGGGTATTGTGAGCACAACAGGGTGTGAGACTTCCTGGCCTTCCCTGCACTCACAGGTAAAGCTCCCAGGATCCTGCCACATCTACAAGGCTCTCTGCTTCGTCCTACCTCTGTTTTAGGACCTAGGCCAAGGATAAAATGGCACGTACTACAATTATCAACAGGCAGAGAGATCCAGCTCGGTTATTCATTCTGTGGGTGCACAAAACGTAAGACTTGCTTCTCCAACTAGTCCTGCTCTCTCTTTCTCTACTGACCAACTGGGTGGTTTACTAATGAAGAAAATATCTATTGTGTGTTCCACAGATAAGATTGCATTTGCTAAGTCTTCACAGTATGACTTCATGCGTGCTATTATTAACCTATTTGATAGACAAACAAATCAAGGACTCCTTCGGCACATTTAGTTGGCCAAGGTCACACAGTCCAGAGTAGAGCTGGGATTCAGTCCCAGCTCAGAAGCGTATATTCACAAGCACTGTATCTACACTGACATGCTCTCTAGCTTTTACATCTTGTCCTAACTTCCTGGCCTGGCAGCCTGCTGTCAAGATGAGCTCCAAATCTCATCTGGCCTGGCTCTTCTCTTGGCTCTTGATAAGAGCCTTATTCTAGGAGGACTAGCCCTTGGCTGCTCCTTAATCAGCATCTGCAGGACTAAGAGTTTGCACTGGCGCTACTCACCACACAGAAGACCTCTGATCATCCACCTACATAGCAGAAAACAGGAAAGAAGTGCACCGAGCAATACTCATTTAAGTTATTTCCCAAGGCTTGCCAGCCAAGATGCTGGAAGCTGGGGTTATAGCAGCTCCTTGCTTTCAGGGAGCCTATATTTTAGTGAGGGAAGAAAAACAGTAAGTAAATAAACTCAAAAACTAAAGATGCTTTTACATAATGAAAAGTACTATGAAGAAATCAAACAGTATGTTATGGTAGATCGTTAGGAAAGAATCTACATGTGCCTAAAACCCCTAATACCATCATGCATATACTAACCTATTCCTAAATCCTGGGAAATGATGGGATGAACATACCAGAACTATTTTCTACTGTTTCTAAGCACAGAAGGCTAAAATAGTCCACATGTGCCCCAAAGAAAGCCCCAGCTTATAGCTTCTTTACTTAGAAATCTTGCTTTTTTGTTTTTTTATATATGTATGTCTAATTATAGAGAAACTTTTGTCTTTGTAACCCTAATAAAGCAAAGGAAAGTGGAAATTGGATGTCCCCACAGGCCCATAACTTCCGGAATAACAATTGAAAGGGTTTGCCATAGGTATGATGCCCCTGGAACAGAATCTGAGGCAGATTTGCATGCAGGTGTAATGTGGGATATGCCCTTGAGAATAACAAAGCAGTGACACTCTTGGGAGTGAAGGGAGCAGGATTTCACAGTGAAGTTTAAGCACAATTTAATTGTTAACCCATAAGGAGCAGCGGAGCTGATGGTCCTTTAGACATGTCCCAAGTTGAGACAATGGGACAATATCTTTGTGACTCTCAACGTCCAACAATCAGCATCTGAATGGAATCTCCCTGGGGAGTGTGAATATACTCAGGCAAGGACACTCCCTTTGATGAAGGGCAGTTCCTGGGGAAGGATTCAGCTATGACTCACACAGCAAATCCTCCAGCAGTTGTGGGGAGGAAGGCTGGGGCCTGAAGGGCGTCTGTGTGGGTGTGGCACACCCCAGCACCCACTACACATCATCTCAGAACATCATCTTCTCTCCTTGAAAAGTTGCTGAGTTTCCCCACAGAAGGTTGCATATGAGCAGTGTCCTGTTATCCATATGTGTCACTATGAAAACTACCCTAGGAATAATCCTAGTCTAGGATTTTTATCTAGAATATCAAAGAACTCATCATTGGCAGCAAAAGGTAATTGAAACCCCTTTGATGGTTTCTGTCTCTGAGTACCACGAAATTTCTACCTTAGTACAGTCTACACCAGGAGAGAGAGAGGCACCTTAACATCTGAGTAATCTGACAGGGAGTGAAAGGAATAGAGAACGGTCAGGATAGGTCTCTCTGAGAAGGCAGCACTTGAGATGACAACTAAATGACAAGCAATAGCCAGTCATGCAAATATCTTGGGAAGAGGGATTTTCATAGAAACAACAGCAAATGCAAAAGCCTTAAAGCAGAAATATTTCATATTCTCTAATATTTCATATTCCCCAAATATTCCCATATTTCTCCAAGAGAAGAAAAAAGGCAAGTATGGCTGGAGGTTCATGAATTGGGGGAGAAGAGTACAAAATGAGGTTAGAGAGGTAACCAAATAGCAGATCTTTTATCTACTCGACAATGGTTCATTGATTACCTACTATGTGCCATGTACCATTCTAAACTCTGGGAGACATCTCAGCAAACAAGCAGAGCCTTATAGACTATGGGAAGAAATTTGGATTTTATTCAAAGGGCAAGACTGGGTGACTCAAACAACAGAAATTTGTCTTCTCACAGTTCTGGAAGCTGGAAGTCTGAAATCAGGGTGCCAGCAGGATAGGGTTCAGGTGAGAGCTGTCTTCTTGTACCTCACAGGGCAGAGAGAGAAAAAGAGAGAGAAATCTCTTCTTCTCCTTATAAGGTCACAATCCTATCAGATTAGGACCCCACCTTTATGACTTTATTTAACCTTAATTATCTCCTAAAGACCCTCTTTTCAGATACAGGCACATTGGAGGTTAGAGCTTCAAAATATGAATTTGAGGAGAGATACAACTCAGTCCATAGCAATCACCTAAGAAAAGACTATGGGTAGAAAAGAGACAAAGGCCCAGAACGAGCGCTTGGAGGATATTCCAACATCATAAAAGGAAGTCAGAAATGGAGACTGAGAAGCAGCAGTTGATGAGGTGGGAGGAAAGGAGAATATGGTAAATCAGATGCCAAAACAACAAAATGTTTCAGGAAAAGAAAGAAGCACTCACTGTGTGGCACACTTCTGAAAGTTTGTCTAAGATAAGAACATACAAATGAATACTGAATGTGGCACCATAGAGGTGCCATTGGCAAGATCCCATTCAGTGGGCAGAAGGATGGCAATCAGATTAGAGTGGGCAGAAGAGAGAACAGGAGGTGTGGACATGAAAACTGTGAATACAGACAAGTCTTTCCAGTGGTTTTACTGTGATGGGAAACAGAGAAATGGGCCAGTAGGTAGAAGAGGTCATGGGGTGGGAGAAGAGAGAACAAACAGCTTCTGACCCAGGACCAAAGGGCACAGTTCTAACATCTTGGTCTATCCTCACAGACACTTTTGCTCTGCCTAGTTGGTGGACCTTCCTGAACACTGTACTCCCTGTACAAGCCCCCCTCATTTCTCCTACTTTCCTAGTAGCACAGTATAGTCATCAAAAGCCCAGACCCTAGCCAGAATTTCAGCATTACCACTAACTAGCTGTGTGACTATGGACAAGTGACTTACCCTATCTGTGCCTCTGATTCCCCATTTGTCAAATGGAGTTGATAATCATAGTAGTACCTTCCATGCAGAGTTATAGAGATTAAGTTACCAAATAGATTCACGTGATTAGAATAGCCCTGACAAGTGCTTTAAAACTATTTGTAAAATAAACTTACACTCCATAAGAAGATGCGTTACATGGCTTGAAATACAGGTAACAATTGAATTAGCCTAGAGAACAGGCTGGCATTACAACTGGTGGCTCAATAACTCTATAACCAGGGACCTGGCATCATAGTGATATATGTGCTTATCTGGTTTAGAATTTGAAACCACTTAATCTAAAGCAGCTCTTAGAATTCAACAAATTCTATAATTTTTATCACTGGTTTTTTCCAAATAATATTTAATTCCTGGAAATCAGTCAGCATCGGGCAACTTTAAATAAGGTTTTATAACAACAATATTCTCATTGGAGCCCCATCACTAACGCTTAAAATGGACACTGTGTCCATTATGTTTTCATTATCACTACTTAACAAATACTTTTAAGCATCTAGTTATTTATTTGTGTGGTGTCCATCACCAAAGCTCTGTAACAAACTTTTTACCTTCCCCTTTACATTTATAATACCTTATAGCTTTTTTGAGAGCTTTACATATAAATCTGTTTTTATAACAGATTACATGTAAACAGATGTATATATATATATATATGTAATATAATATATAATATATGTAATATAACAGATTACATATAAACAGATATACATGTAAATCTGTTACCTGTGTTTATAGCCTTAAAATAATAAACCCAAATAAAATCTCGGGTTATGTTTTTCCCATGCTATTAATGAAGCCAAAGGTTTAAAAAAAAAAAAGTACACCATTTCATGAAATGTTTTAACTCAGATGCATTATCCTATAATGAGCTGCCTACACTATTATAAGGTGAAATGTATCTCCTCAAAATTTATGTTGAAGTCTCAGAATGTGACTGTATTTGGAGATAAGTTCTTTAAAAAACTAATTATGATAAAATGGTCGTAAGGATGGGCCTTATCTAGTGTGACTGGTGTCCTGATACAAACAGATGAGGACACAGACACACATGAAGGGAAGGCTATATAAAGACACAGGGAAGGAGATCGCCATCTACAAGCCCAGGAGAGAAGTCTGGAAGAGATACTTCCCTCACAAAAGAAACCAACTTTGCCAACACCTTGATCTTGGACTTCTAGCCTCCAGAATTGTGAGAAAATTAATTTCTGCTGTATAAACCACCCAGGCTATGGTATGTGGTTATGGCAGCCCTGGTAAACTAATACACACAATATAGGATGAACCTGCAAGTAGTTGGAAGTTAATGGCTTAGACATTGGGAAGCCTAAATCCTATAGCCAATTCAAACCCTTGAGTCAAAGACTTGATTTTTAAGTAGAGCCCAATAGGCTAATGAAAATACCTTGCTTATTGCTACATGATTCCCACTAGTAATTACAGAACTGTCAAAAATAAGTAATTTCGTGGAAGCTCTCTGTTGATAAAAGCCCAGCTAAAACTGCCCCTAGGTCCTGAGGAATGAAAATTAACATCTATAAGAGTGCTATTGTGGGATAAATTTAATCAACTTTAGATCATAAAGTTACTGTTTATCAAATTTGTCTCTAAAATGTGAGAAATTGTCTAGTAATGCTTAAACAATAGCATCTTAAGGAAAATAACATGAATTGAGTATGTTGATGTATCATTAATTCCATATTTTTTCCAGTGGTTATGTTCCATCTCTTGAGATTGTCAGAATATAAGCAAGCCATTCGAACTGAACACAGATTGGTTGTTGATAGTTTCTAAGTGTCCATATATAAATTTTTCTGCCTAAAAAAAAATAAATGTGTGAATCCAATCCAGCTTATGAAAGAAGCTTTGTTAGGCTAGAAAACCATTAACATTGGAATCTTGCATTCAGCTTGTAGCTTCAACTCTGTTTTCTTGGCAACACTCAGGTGAGAAAAAGAAGGCACTGCAGTCTTCCTGGCTTTTCTGGTTTCCTTTTCAGATCTGTCCTAAAGGAAGAAGATGGCATTCAGCCTCACCTGTGTGAGAGGTGGTGCCACTGACACAGAAACGGAGAGTTAGCCAAAGCCAGACTTTACCTCGTCCGTGTCACCACACAATTTGTGTGGCCAACAAACGTTCTCACATTTAAATATCTATGTTCACTTGGTCTCGAAGTTTCCTTCCTCACTCCCACCCCAAACTCACATATAGAATGGTGAGGACAGGGACCATGCGTTACTGATGTTTGTGTCCCCAGCACAAAGCACACACTCCACCAATATTTACTGAATAGAAGAATATTGAAGGAATAAGTAATCAAAGAATGTTTATTGACCTGAACCCACACTCACATGCCTGTGGTCATTCATGTACAACAGGGTTTCCTTTGCCTCTCCTCTTATTTCCATAAATAGAGGAGAAATTAGAAAAGTTTAAGAGGAAAGAAAACAAACGAGAAAGAATAGAACAGAAAATATAGAAAAAAAGCATTAATCGTACAAATATTTTTGGATCTTAAATTTCTCTTTAAATGAAATCTTTGTGGAATCCTAATACCTAAAATGAATAAAGGCAGTACTCCTCTGATGTAAAGGTGGTAGGGAACTCATCAGCGCAAATCTCCCTTTAAACACTCTCTCTTCATTGCCCCATCACCGTACAACCCACAGCCTCTCATGACAGCCCGAGGCATCTCTGTGAAATGTGGTGTGAAAATCACAGGCAGTAGAAGAAAGAATCCTAGGTCAGAGTCAGAAGATCTGCTTGTCAGTTATGTGACCTTAGCAACTTCTGTTAACATCCCTTTACCTCATCTTCCTCACCAATAAAGTTGGAAAAATCATACTATCCAGGTCACTGGGCAAAACGCAGTATCGTACTACATAGTACAACAGCTGGACTCTGGGTCAACCAATTGTTTGTCAAGTGGCAGCAAAACAAAGATGTTATAGTTTGTCTCTTCATCTAAACACCATAGAAGTGTCTTCTTCATTCTAAGTTCTCTTTTTGTCCAGAGGACAAATATCATTATATATTAATCACTACACGAGAATAGCCAGATATTTTAAGCTAAGTTGCTCTCCATTCCCAGCACCTGTGTTTATCAGGAATCACTCAGGCCTACTCAATATGTAGTATTTTCAAAATCCAGTGATCTAATCTTACACTCACACTGAACAAAGAATCAATCGTGAGTTTATGGGATTCTTTTTCCCCAGAGCCAGGCACTTGTCCAGGAAAGACAAAACACAAAAATATAGCCATGGAAGCATTAGCTGGGTGTGGGGACAGAGTTAGGGGTAGTTTTCAGGCTCTCAGCCTCACGTGGAAAGGTGCTGGCTCAGGTAGTAAATGGCCATCAACTGTGATTGCATGGCCATCAGCTGTGGCTAGTTGGCCGTCAGCTGTAACCTGTAAGCCATTGGCCACTAACACAACTGCTGTGGCTACGCTAGCAGAAAATGGGGGCTAGCAAGAAGATGGTGGCTGAGCTAGCAAGCGCCAACTGCAGTTAGCACGGCGTAGTGAGGGTTACGGATTGCAGAGAAGTGGATGGCAGGTTGCATAACCTGCAGATAGTGTGGCCCCTGCTTTCTGTGTCTCCAACCCAGCCGCCAGCGAGACTATAGTGGTATGACTTCCCCATCTATGGCTGCGTGGGTGTTCCTTTTTGGCCTCACTATGTCCTACTTTCTTATGTGGGGAGTGGGACCAGAGACCCCGCCTGACACCCTCCCTGACACTGGGTCAGGAGGACTTTTTTAAAACCTAATTTCTCACCAGAAACATTTGAGATTTCTCCATTTTCAAAGAGCTTTTCTCCTGACCCCAGGAACCTCTTTAACAAACAATTTCCCGATTTACCTGAGAAATCACTCAGGGTTGACCCAAATGGAGCATTTGGACATTTTACCTGTGAATCAAACCCTCGGGCTGAGCTAGTCAGTATTTTGGGGGCTGGTAACTACATAGTAACAGCATGTGCTATAGCTCAGGATGATTCAGAGTGGGCTTCATAGCCTTGACTTCCTCAGCTCAGGGAACGGATTCTAAATGGCTTTTCACTTACTTTATAAGTTTTAATGATAGAATTCCCCAAGGTCTCTCTCAGCACAGGTAACAGACCATGATTTATTCATATGTGACTCTGTCAAGGAAGCTATACTATAAACAGAACAAAAGGAATGAGATAGCTTTGTCTGGGAGTATCAGTGCCACGGTGATAAGGCAAAACACTCTCAGGGAGCTAGATACTGGGAACTATTTCATAACAATTCTAACATGAACCATTTACAGGCAAAATCTCTATCCTGAACTTAGCAGTGGGATTGGAGTGAAAAGAAAATAACCCTATTAAATTATAGACCCTTATTAAAATTACTTCTGTCTCTGTTGAGTTTATATATATCCATGTTTATATCAGACCAGATTCAGTTACAGAAAACAAAATGCAGTTGAGCCAGTTTACGCAAGAAGGAATTCAGAAGTGAGCATTAAATGGTTTACACATCTCTGTGAAGGCTGAAGAAACAGACTTTAGATTGAACCTTCAACCCCACAAAGCCACACCACAGAACAGGTCCACCAAGAAGCTGCTGCCTCTTCTACAGTCAGGAAACCTCTGGCTTTGAAACCACATTCTAGGTACCATGTTTTGTCACCAAAACAGCCACTGCTACTGTTGCCAGTTCCTAAAATAACTGTGCCCACTATGATCCATAGACACACAATGGATGCCATAACCTGCATTTTGACGCTCACACAGCTGATGGCTGGACACTGGGACCTCTGCTAACCCTACCTCAGAAAAAGACAAAACAAACCTTCACAACTGGGATTGGCAGTAGAAACATTACAAGCATCAGAGATGAAGGTTCAGCCTCACTCAGCCTTCCAAATGTCATCTAAGCAACCAAACCCAAATCACATTCATTACAATAGCTGCAAGGGAGGCTGTGTAATGTAGTCCCTGGCTTTCCAGCCTCTGCAGGCACACCAGAAAGAAGGAGGGTGGAATGGTTATTAAGCACCAATTTTCCTTATTCACAGTGGTGTTATTCTGCCTAAAACAGGAGTTAGAATTTTCAGGCAGGCATAAAGCCTCATCTTGAAACATGGTCTCAAATCTGAAAGAAATTTTAATAATCACCAGTCTATCTCCTTCAGTTAACAAACTAAAAACCAGAGAAACATGGTAATTTGCTTAATAGCACACAGCTAATTTGTGACAAAACCAAAAAGAGAAATTATATTGCCTAACTCTCAGTCCAGTCCTATTTTCATCTCCCCAAGTTATCATAAAAGATAAGAAGTAGTAAAGAGTATGGTAATAATATTTCAATGTCAGATTTGGCCAGGTATAAAATTTATATAGATAAATAACATATTGTGAGGGCAATGGGAAATATACCGTTTCCCAGGATTCACAGGTAATATTAACTACTAATTTGACATATTTATTGAGTTTCTCCTATACACCAGATACTGGTAGGAATTATATAGTAGGAATTGGAGAAATAGTGGTGACCAAAGTGGACATGAGATGTGTCAGGCAAAGAAAGTAGACAATTCAGCAATTATCACCAATAAAGGTCAATGGATATAATAAAAGGAATACTATCAAGAGCTATAGACACAGAAAACAGAAGAATTCATCTAGTTTTGGCTTTAGGGAAGACTTGTGGGGAGGAAACAACAGTTTCGTTGGGATCTGCAAGGTAGAAAGGAGTTAGACATGAAAAGAGCCGGTGAGTAATAAAAGGAGAGGGAATGCCACCTGTCACCTCCTTGAAGTAAGAGAAGCTCAGTGTACCTAGAGCATAACTTGCAAAAGAGAGAATGGCAAGAGAGGTAACTGCCGAAATCATCAGGATCAGATAGATGGTAGAGAAACTTTTAAGACACACTGGAAATGTTGAGCTTTATCATAAAGCAGTGTTTCCCCAATTCTAGTCATTCATATTCCCAATGCGTTATTTTGTCTCATCCCTGTATTAGTTTCCTAGGGCTGTCTTAACAAAATACCACAGTGGGCGGCTTAAACCAACACAAATGTATTCTCTTACAGTTCTCAAGGCTAGAAGTCAGAACGCTGTCAGCAGGCCATGCTCTTTCTGAAAGCTCCAGGGGAGGACCCCCTTCCTGACTCTTCCTCGCTTCTGTGGTTGCTAGCAATCCTTGGTATTCCTTGGCTGGTAGACTCACCATTCCAATCTCTGCCTCCATTACCACATGAAGTTCTCCCTGTGTGTCTGTCTCTATCTTTTCTCTACTTCTTATAAGGACGTATGGGATTAAGTCCTTATTGGATTAAAGGCCTACCCTAGTCCCCTAAAACCTCATCTTAATTAATTATATATGCAATGACCCTATTTCCAAATAAGGTCTGAGATTCTGAGATGAACATGAATTTGGGTAGGATACTATCCTATCCAGTA
The DNA here is from genome assembly GCF_964194185.1 of Rhinolophus hipposideros. Lineage (NCBI taxonomy): Eukaryota > Metazoa > Chordata > Mammalia > Chiroptera > Rhinolophidae > Rhinolophus > Rhinolophus hipposideros. Next base: position 3,866 of record NW_027669098.1, on the reverse strand, counting down.
CAAACATCTATGTCATTAGTCACTTAATATTTTAAATCGACTCACTTTAAATCAATTCCTAAGCAATAATATTCATTAAATTGTGTCTGAAAAACTAGTGGTATTTTTAATATACAACAAAATAAGCGAAATTATGAAAACTAAGGAAATCTCTGTCCCCCTATTAATAGTGATACCTGTACCAACTTCAGGGAAAACTGTCCAAAAGGATAGCTTATGAGAAGCCCTGAATCTAAAGCCCTCAACTGTTTTTAACCCATGAACAGAAACTGGAGCTAACTCACACTTATATAGAGCTGGCTTTGTGTTGCATTATATCACTGATTCCCAACCCTAGACAAAATTCAAAATCACTCCTGATTCTCTAAGACTTGGTTCTTAGATGTATCAAATTTATTATTCCTATTTTCTAGTGTAGCCAACCACCTAGTTATTCTGGCTTGGTGGCACATAAAAGAATCCAGTTCTTGTATACTGTTTCTCTATTACTACTGTATGCCTGAAAGCTATTGTGTGCATACAGTATCCTGGGCATTCTTTTAAGAGCACTGCTTGTTTAGTATCTAATTTAAGAATTGTAGCCACCCTATGAGGTATTACTTTTTTATGATGAATAAAGTATCAATATATTTTTTAAAAATTTATTAGTTTCAGGTGTACAAAACAACATAGTGATTTCACACTTATATACCTCACAAAGTGATAACCGCATAATCTATTACCAACCTGATACTGTACATAGTTATTACAATATTATTGACTATATTCCCTATGCTGTACTTTATATCCTGGGACTTTTTTTTTTTTAATTTTAGTTGACATCCAATATTATTTTATATTTGTTTCATGTAAAGAGTGTAGTGGTTAGACATTTATATAATTTATGAAGTGATCTCCCTGACAAGTCTAGTACCAATCTGAAACTATACATAGTTTTTACAATATCATTGACTATATTCCCCACACTGTATTTTACATCCATGACTATTTTGTATTTCTTAATCCCTTCACCTTGGTCACCGAACCCCCCAACACTCCTCCCATCTGGTAGCCATCAGTTGGTTCTCTGTATCTATGAGTCTATTTCTGTTTTGTTTGTTCATTTATTCTGTTCTCTAGATTCTACATGTAAGTGAGATTACATGGTATTTGTCTTTCTTAGACTAACTTATTTCACATAGCATAATACCTTCTAGGTCCATCGATGTTGTTGCAAAAGTTACACTTTTGTTCTTTTTTATGGCAGAGCAATATTCCATTGTATATAATACCACCATTTCTTTATCCAGTCACCTATTGATGGGCATTTTGGTTGTTTCCACATTTTGGCTATTGCAAATAGCACTGCAGTGAACATAGGGGTGCATATATTTTTTTGAATTAGTGTTTTGGATTTCTTTGTATAAATACCCAGGCGTGAAATCACTGGGTCATTAGGTAGTCCTATTTTTAATTTTTTGAGGAAACTCCACACTGTTTTCCATAATGGCTGCACCAATTTACATTCCTATCAATGGAACACAAGGTTCCCTTTTCTCCACATTCTTGCCAAAACTTGTTGTTTGTTAATTTATTCATGATGGCCCTTGGCCATTCTGACAGATATGAGATAATATCTGATTGTGGTTTTTATTTGCATTTCTCTGATTATTAGTGACATGGAGCATCTTTTTATTATGTCTATTGGTCATCTGCATGTCATCTTTGGAAAAATGTCTATTCAGGTCCTTTGCCCATTTTTTTAATTCAGTTGTTTGTTCTTTTAGTGTTGAGTTGTATGAGATTTTTATAAATTTTGGATATTAACTCCTTATCAGACGTAGCACTGGCAAATATCTTCTCCCATTCGATAGAATATTTTTTTGTTTTGTTGATGGTTTCCTTTGCTGTACAAAACCTTTTTAGTTTGATGTACTCCCATTTGTTATTTTTTTCTTTTATTTCCCTTGCCCAGGGTGCTATATCAGTAAAAACATTACTAAGGGTAATGTCTGAGAATTTACTTCCTATATTTTCTTTTATAAGTTTTATGGTTTCAAGTCTTACATTTAAATCTTTAACCCCTTTTGAGTTTATTCTTGTATAGGGAGTAACAAGGTGTTCCGTTTTCAATTATTGCATGTATCTGTCCAGTATTCCCAGCACCATTCATTGACTAGACTGTCTTTACCCCAATGTATATTCTTGCTTCCTTTGTCATAGATTAAATAACGATATAGGCATGGATTTATTACTGGTTTTTCTATTCTGTTCCATTATCTATGTGTCTGTTTTATGCAAATATGCTGTTTTGATTATGATGGCTTTGTAGCATAGTTTGATATCAGGTAGCATGATACCTCCAGCTTTGTTTTTATTTCTCAGGATTGTTGTGGCTCTTTAGGGTTTTTTATGTTTCTACATAAATTTAGGATTATTTGTTCTAGTTTTGTGAAAAACGTCATTGGTATTTGCATTGAAGCTATAAATTGCTTTGGGTAAAATGGACATTTTAACTATATTAATTCTTCTTATCCATGAACATGGTATATACTTCCGTTTATTTGTATCTTCTTCAATTTCTCTCTTCAATGTCTTATAATTTACCAAGTGCAGGCCTTTTACTTTCTTGGTTAAATTTATTCCTAGGCACTTGATTTTTTTTTTTTAATGCAATTGTAAATGGGATTGTTTTCTTAGCATCTCTTTCTGATAGTTCATTATTGGTATATAAAAATGCAACTGATTTCTGAATATTTATTTTGTATCCTGCTACTTTACTGAATTCATTTATGAGTTCTAATAGTTTTTTGGTGGAATCTTTGGGGTTCGCCATATATAGTATCATGTCATTTGCAAATAATGACAGTTTTACTTCTTCCTTTTCCACTTGGAGGCCTTTTATTTCTTTTTCTTGTCTGAGTGCAAAGTAGGACTTCCAGTACTATATTGAATAAATTGGTGCAAGTGAACATCCTTGTCTTGTTCCTGTTGTTAAGGAGAATGCTTTTAGCTTTTTCCCATCGAGTATATTATCTGTGGGTTTGTCATTTACAGCCTTTATTATGTTGAGATATGTTCCTTCTATTCCCACTTTGTTGAGAGTTTTTACCATAAATGGATGCTGGATTTTGTCAAATGCTTTTTGTGCATCTATTGATATGATCATGTGATTTTTATTTTTTTACTTTGTTTATGTTAATTGATTTGCAGATATTAAACCATCTTGCATCCCAGAAATAAATTCCACTTGATTGTGGTGTATGATCTTTTTAATGTATTACTGAATTTGGTTTGCTAATATTTAGCTGAGGATTTTGCATCATGTTCATTAGGGATATCAACCTATAGTTTTCTTTTCTTGCATTATCTTTGTCTGGTTTTGGATTCAGAGTAATGGTGGCCTTGTAAAATTAGCTCGGGAGACTTCTCTCCTCTAGAATTTTTTGGAATAGGTTGAGGAGAATAGCTGTTAATTCTTTTTTGAATGTTTGGTAAAATTCACCTATGAAACCATGAGGTATTGCTTTTGTTACCCTAATTTTACAGGTGGGGAAACTGAGAGCAGCAAGGTTAAAGGCTTGCTGAGGATCACACAGTTAATACTTATGCGAGCTGGGATTTATACCTAGGCAATGTGGCTGGGAGAGAGTGTGGCTAACTACTCCACTTGCTTTACATAGCCACCACTGCTCCTTCTGCTCCCATTTAAGAGATACAGCAAAATAGATTGAATCAAAGTAATCATTTGTTTTGGGGAATACCTGTATTCTTGATGAAAATATAATTAATCCTATGGTAACTGCATGGTAAAAGCATCAATTGTTGATTTTATTCAGACAACAAAGATGGACATTTTCAATTATTTCTTATACTCATGAATATGT